>NC_081406.1:604309913-604609913 GCF_030272615.1 Cryptomeria japonica | reverse complement strand
ATGAGGAGAAGCTATCCATCAACCTAGAGAAGTGTGACTTCTTGAAGCAAGAGCTGGTCTACTTAGGTTTTATGGTGTCTAAGGGGACCTTGAAGATGGATCCAAGAAAAGTGGAGGCAATCTTGAATTGGCCTGCCCCTAGAACAAGGACTGAAGTTAGGAGTTTCCATGGTTTAGCTCAATTCTATAGGAAGTTTGTGAGGAACTTCAGTGGCATATGTGCACCAGTCCTTGACACCATAAAAGGAGGCCTTAAAACTAAGTTTAAATGGACTGAGCAGGCTGACAAAGCATTTGAATTATTGAAGCAAGAAGTAGCCACAATACCTATCCTACTCCTACCTACTTTTGACAAGCTATTCACATTGGAGTGTGATGCAAGTGGAATTGCAGTAGGGGGTGTATTGAGTCAAGAGGGAAGACCTGTGGAATTTTTTAGTGAGAAGCTCAATGAAGCAAAGAAGAAGTACTCAACCTATGACCTAGAGTTGTATGCATTAGTGCAGTCTCTTAGGAAATGGAGGCATTACCTACTCCCAAAGGAATTTGTGGTGTTCACAGATAACCAGACGTTGAGTTACATTAACACTCAAGAGAAGCTTAGCAATAGACATTTGAAATGGATGGAATACCTCCAATCCTTCACCTTCACCATCAAGCATAAGAAGGGGCAACTTAGCAAGGTGTCAGATGCTTTAAGCAGGAAGTTGTTGACAGTTCAAGAACTACAGTTGCAGAGCATAGGAATAGAAGGTTTCAAGGACCTCTATGAAGGAGATGAAGACTTCTCATCAGCTTACAAGGTTTGCAAGGAGTTTGAGAACCATTTCCATGGTGAGTATGCATATTACACTCTCCAAAATGGTCTCTTTTTCAAAGGTAATCAATTGTGTGTGCCTAGAGGATCCATGAGGGAAAACCTCATCCAAGAGAAACACAATGGTAGTTTAAGTGGACACTTTGGAGTCAACAAAACCTTGGATTTAGTACAAAGGTACTACTAGTGGCCCAAGTTGCCAAGAGATGTGAAGAGGTATGTGGAGCAAAGTGGTGTGTGTCAAAGAGCAAAAGGAGGATCAAGTAATGCAGGTCTCTATCAACCATTACTAGTCTCTAGGAGGCCTTGGAAATGTGTAAGCATGGACTTTGTAGTAGGACTTACCAAGACAAAAATAGGTATGGACAACATCTATGTGGTAGTAGATAGATTTTCCAAGATGAGCCATTTCATTCCATGTAGAACTACACATGATGCTAGCTATGTTGCACATCTTGTCTTTAAGGAGATTGTTAGGATTCATGGACTCCCATTAAGCATTGTTTCAGATAGGGACAACAAGTTCATGGGCCATTTTTGGCAAACATTATGGAGGAGACTTGGAACTAATCTCTCATTTAGCTCAGCTTACCATCCACAAACTGATGGTCAAACTGAAGTCATTAATAGGGTGTTAGGCAATTTGTTGAGGTGTTTAACTAAGGAGTATGGGCGAACATGGGATCTAATCATCCCTCAAGTAGAGTATGCATATAATGACAGTGTAAATAGGACCACTGGAAGAAGGCCTTTTGAGGTTGTCTATGGTAGACATCCAAGAGGAGTGTGTGAACTCAGGGAACTTGGTTCCATGGAGATGAAGAGTGGGCAAGCAGAGGACTTCACTCAAACATTCAAGGAAGTCCAAGAGAAGGTTAAGAAAACCATCCTTGAATCCACTCAAAAACTAAAGGCCAAAATCGATGAGAAAAGGAGAGAGGTTCAGTTCAAGGTGGGTGACTTTGTGATGGTCCATTTGAGCAAAGCTAGAATGCAAAGTGGCAAGCCTACTAAACTACAAATGAAGAGGGTAGGACCTTGTAGAATTCTGGCAAAATATGGTGAGAACGCCTATAAGGTTGAACTTCCTTCAGACTTAGCCATTTCACCAGTCTTCAATGTTGCTGATTTGATCATGTACAAGGGTGAGATAGAAGGGTAGACTGAGAACCAAGCCAAGGTGCAACAAGACTTGGATGTGAATGCCTTACCTCAAGTGAAGAAGCCTATAGCAGAAGAGATCTTGGAGACAAGAGTGAAGAAGTCTACTAGACACCAGGTCTACATGGAGCACTTGGTGAAATGGGCAGGTCAACCTATGTTTGAAGCTACTTGGGTTGAGGAGAGCAAGTTCAAGAAGCTTGGCATTGATCCGACTCTTCTCACTCCCCTAATTCCTTAGTTTGTTGCAGAGGGGGAGTATGGTGCAGGAGCACCATTCAAAGGGCTCCCACTATTTGATTTTGATTGTGTTCTTGCTTCTTTAAGAAGCCATTGTATATACAATAAGAGCCATGTGCTCATTGGGTCTAGTTTAGGGTCCTAGTTGAGGTCCTAGGGTCATAAGTCAAAGATGAGTTTTTCTTGAAAGTAGAGGGTAGGTGTGCCTTTGTGGTGTTTAGGGGTCTTTCTTAGCATGGTGGTGTCCTTAGGTTAGCCCAATGTGGGCCTAGGAGTCAAGAAAAGCAACATTGAGAAAGTTGCTCAAAAGTTGCATGACAACTTTTCAAAGTTGTCAAGCAACTTTTCCACCTAGTGGTCAAAATCTTTAGTTTAAGCATGTACAAACCTAATATGGGAACACAGACCAAGGAAAGGGTATTATAAGTAGTTGCAAACCCTAAGATAATGGGTTGGATGTCAGATGTTGTACGACCCAAGCAAAGTGACTTGACTGTGACTGCAATTTTGTTGCCAGCCGACACAAATGGAGTAAAAGGAGATTGTTAATGGATTTATTTTCAAGCAAAAATATGTGTAGTGTCTTGTATGGTGTATTTACTCTCATTGTGATCATTTAGATTAGGTTTTGTTTTGCAGGTTGTGTGTATTTGTAAATAGTTTGTAAACTTGCTTCTCACTGTCCAGTTTTGGACTGGTTTGTGTCAATGAGATCATAACTCCATTCCCCATTGTGAAATCACCATGAAACCATGGTGAATGAGAGTATAGACCCTGTACTATACTTCAAAGCAAGCAGGGCCCTTGAAGATGCAGGGAGGCCATTTAAAGACCCACTCCTAGGCAAGACTGGACAGTGCCCGACTAGGAAGGGTTAAGTTGCAGAGGTCTTGGAGAGCAAGAAAGGTCAGAGGAGGAGGCTCCCTTTGGAGGAGTTGTAGAGGGGTGAGTGGAGCACCATTGGTGTGAAGGAGGAGCTTTCACCAATCAAGATAAGGTGGTAAGAGCACCAAACCTACATTGTGACCCTGGCAGGCCAAAAAAACCCTCTTAAAAACCCTTAAAAACCTTAAAATCCACCTAGGGCAGTGTACGAACACTTGGAGGCCCAAAACTAGGAAAATCCTTGAGCCCTTGCCAAATGAATAGTAGTTCTTTTAGGAATTTTCACAAGCATGTGCATCATTTGCAAGAGGGAGCCCTAAAGGACTGGGTAGGAGGCTTAATTGGTGACAATCCTTGTAGCCCTATTTTGTAGGCAAAAGACAAAATTGTGAAATCGGTAAGAGGTAGGAAGCTTGAAACCTCTTGGGGGCACATGAATGGGTGGAAAAACCTTGTATTAGTCCTGAACTATCCTTTCTAAGACCTAGGAAGGTGTGGAACAAGCCAAACCCTTATTATCCTAAGTAAGGGTTCCTTGAAACTCATGAGTAGGTGAGATCTTAGGAGTAGTTTTTCAAGTTGATTGTGGGTGGATTGGGCAAGGTTAGGGGATTCCTCAAGCAGAGGAAGTCCTAGAGACCTTAGGGGTGGTTAGAACACCTGGTGATCCAAGGAAAGGATCCAAGAGCATAGACTAGGCTAGTCTATCCGAAACCCCATCCCATCACTCCATGTATCTGAAGGATCCCCAATAAGAGAACCTGTGGACTCAAGTGTTTGTCAAGCCCATCTGAATCACTATCATCACTATCCACAATGGAGGAAGATAGAGGAAGAAGAGAGGCTAAGCTAGGAGAGCTTTCCTCAAAATGAACACTCCTCGCAATAAACACCTCATGTGTCTCAGGATCCATCAATCGATATGCCTTAACACCCTCAGGATATCCAAAAAAAATACAAGGCCGACTCTGAGTTTCCAATGCCTTGCATTTTTGTAGAGGAATGCGAGACCATACTGGACACCCAAAGACTCTGAAATGTCTCACAATCGGTTTCCTTCTAGCCCAAGCCTCAAAAGGAGTAATACCTGTCAAATCTTTGTGAGGAACCCAATTTTGGATGTGTGTGGCACAACTGATAGCCTCTTCCCAAAAGGAGGGATCAAGAGAATTTGCATGAATCATACAACTAGCCATTTCTGTGAGAGTTATATTCTTCCATTATGCAACTCTATTCTATTGTGGAGTGTAAGAAATAGAATGTTGAAGATCAATCCCCTCAAATGTACTAAAATCCTCAAGTATTTTGTTCACATATTCCCTTCCATTATCTGTGTGAAGAATCTTGATCATTTTCCCTGATTGCTTCTCCACATAAGCCTTGAAGTCTAGAAATATGTCAAACACTTCACTCTTATGAATAAGAAAATAGACCCACGTGAAGAAAGAGTAGTCATCAATGAAGGTGAGGGCATAACGGGACCTACTAAATGAAAGTGATGGAAATGGACCTTCTACATCATTGTGAACAAGTTGAACAACTTCCAAAGCTCTCCAAGCTTTCCCCTTATCAAACTTCTCCTTGGGATGCTTGCCCATGGAGCATCCTGAACATACACCCTCTAAAAAAATTATTCGAGGTAGACTCGTGACCATGTCTTTAGTGCTAAGCCACTGAAGATAATGGTAGTTAAGGTGACCAAACCGCTCATGCCATAGCTTACTTTATGAATTTGAATGAGTAAGCAAGGCCCTAGAAGGAGAACTTGGCACAAAGTGGGAGAATGAATAAAGCCTTGAGTTGTCATTGACTTGTCCCATTGCTACCAAGGCATCACTATCAAGTTCCTTTACCACAACTGAATTAGATGTAAACTCAACCTTTTTCCCATTCCCATAGTGAGTGATTTCATAGATAGAGACGAGATTGGTAGAAAAGTAAAGAACATTCTGTTCCATCATCAATGTCAACCAAACCTTTCCCTTCAACCTCAACTTGTGTATCATCTCCTATTTAAATGTGAGGTACCTTTGATGGCTCCAATGAAGAAAACTAGTCTTTTGCAGAACCCATGTGATAAGAGGCCCCAAATTCAAGTATCCACTACTGTGAAGAACCTTTTTTAGCTACAAATGCTTTCCCTTTTCCCTTAGACTATGATGAAGTGGAAGGAGATGTATCCTTCTTGTTGTAGGTGGATGGAAAATTGATGTTGTTCTTCTTAAGAAGATGTGTCAACTCATCAGCTTGCTTGGTGTGGCATTGATGCTCATCATGACCATACTTCTTGCAATAAGCACAAGTTGGTTTATCCTTCTTAGGTGGAGTCCCCTTCTTGGAAAAGGATGAAATATCGCCTTGTGATGGAGAGGATGATTGGCCTTTTTCCTGTTGTGGCTTTGACTTAGATTCCTTCTTCTTCTTGTTCTAATCTTTGCCTTGACTCCCTTGACTCCCTTGATTAGCCACCAAAGCCTTGGACTTTGAAGACTTGAGAATCCCCATGTTCAACAACTTAGATTGTTCCAACATCAACATTTCTGTGAAAACATCAAATGAAGGCATAGTGTAGGAACTCCCCACTGTGAAACGCTAAGTTTGGAAGATAGAAACAAATGTTGCAAATTCAGGTGAAATTTTGTCCAACAAGTTGAATATCAACTAAGAATCCTTTTTGTGAATTCCACAATCCTTAAGCTTTGCTCTTAGCTCATTTGCTTTGGTGAAATAATCTTGGATTGTATCAAAACTCTTGGGATCCAAGCTGGTGAGCTCATTGTCAATCTTGTAACCTCTGATTTCATCAACTTGACCATACAATTTCTGAAAGATGTCCCAAGCCTCTTTGATTGTAGAACACTTCTCAATGTGAAAAATGAGGTGATCTGATACATACTTATGTAAAGTTCCAAGAGCCATGCAATTTTTAGTGATCCATTCTAACTGATCATTAGGATCAAGTGGTGCTACTATTGTTCCATCTATGTAATGCGTGAATTCTTTTTCCATTAGTTTGCTTCATGCTTTAATTTTCCAAGATGCATAATTATGAGGAGTTAAAGGTGGAAATTTATGTGGAATAGAAACAAAAATGAAATAGCACAAGGAAAGAGAGGCACAATCATACAAGACACCCCCCCAGATTTACTCAATCAAAGAACCCCCCCAAAATGATGATTTGGCACTCTGTACTTAGTGCGTGTGTATATGGTGAAAATGGATAACAACAATATTGATATTGAAAAGCTAAATGAATTCAACCACAAAACCCTAGCCTAACAACAACAAAGATCCACCATAACATATGAAGATTACCTAAGACAATGCAAATCAAACAAAATCACCAAGATTATACCATCACATGTCCAATAGGGTTTTGATCTCCATTCTTCCTATCTCCATTGATCTTGCTTGATGTATTTGCTCTCAGATTTTATGTGCACAAGAGCTCAACAAAGAATGGAATGTGGTTGCAAGTAGGATCGTAGTGTAGTCAATTGCATAAAAGATGATTCATTAGAATGAATAATTAGGGTTTATAATGAGGGAAGCATCTCCTTATATAGAAGACACTATATGAAATGGAGGGATAAGATTGAGAGGTGTAAAAGGAGGTCGGCTATGATTAGAGGGTAGGTAAAAGAAATAATAAAATAATGAAAGAGGTAGGTAGTGTATGAATTAAGAGATAAATGACATGTGTTATGGGTAGAAAAGGTTAATGAATTAATTAAATAAATAAAGATTTATATAATTAATAGAAGAAGTGGGATAATTAAATAAATAAAATATTTATTTAATTTAGGAAAAAGGATAATTTAAATAAATAAAGGTATTTATTTAAATGAGAAATAAGGCTAGAAGAGGATAAATGAATTAATTAAATAAATAAAAATTTATTTAATTAATAGAAGAATTAGGCTAAAGATAATTAAATAAATAAAATATTTATTTAATTAGACATGGCAATTTTAGGTGTCTACATTTTGCCCCTCTTTGAGACAATGCGTCTTGTCGCGTTGTTTCAAAGAAGATAAGATGAACTGATACAGAGTTGCCCCAAGATGGGAATGATATGCCCCCTCGAGAGATTGGATGAAAATGTCAGAAAAGATTGCAGACAATCTCTTGATAAGAAAGATTGTATATGTGATTGAGACATGTTCTATATTTGCCTGAGTTTCGGGCAAACATGAGACTGTTGACTGCATTGGCAGAGAGATGGCACTCCGAGACATGTAATTTTCATTTGTCGATGGGTGAGATGACAGTCACCCTTGAGGATGTATATAGGATCCTGCGGATATCGATCGGTGGGGAGTTGATCCCATACGATCGAGATGGAGATAAGGAGGCCCTGAGACGAGTGTTCCAGGACCCAGGACTGGAGATGAGGGTAGGGCATGTGGTACGATGACAGCTACAGGGCTAGCGCTGCCAGTAGTGGTAGGAGGAGCAATCAGTGGGTTCCTGTGTCCGGATAGAGCGACATGGGGGTTGGCTATGGGTTGGGGAGGAGCATTGGAGACACTGGTGACATAGCACACCAGATATGCTTGGGGAACGTGTGTGTTGGCACACCTCTACTATGAGTTGCATCAGTTTGTATACCATGGATCAGTGGGATTGGGCTGCGGGGTGACATTGCTGAAGGTGTGGGCTTATGAGCATCTGCCAGTGACGAGGCCGATACACTTCAGAGGCAGGGGTCATGGAGGCAGTTTTGTACATTTGTATGACATGATCCCGTCGCAGCCACGGATTGGCAGGCTAGAGCATTGGCGGTGGGTGATAGATGACATTGATGTGGTCATATGGAGGCCATATCTGGGATGCGAGTAGTGGGAGGATGATGCGGTTGAGCTTCCCTACACCTTCCGGAGTAGGTACCTAATTGGGTGGACACCCTATGTGCTAGAGAGGCAGCTAGTGGACAGGGTTGGTAGGCAATTTGGCAGGATCCAGAGGATGCCACGGGGCTCAGGCATGTATGCACGGACTATGAGAGATTAGGTGCAGTTTGGGCCCCTATTATCATATGATTAGGCAGTTATGCAGCTGGTAGAGATGATGCCCCTACCCTGGGACATGTGGCCAGAGATTGAGGATGCCAAAATGGATGCCGAGTACACAACATACTGGGCAGAGCATCCATTCCCATGCCTGACGGATCTGAGAGAGCCATTAGATGGAGATGGTGGTGGGGATGATGATGATGGTGGAGGTGATGGGGGAAGAGGCCGACAAAGGAGGAGGGGGGCAGTTGGAGAGAGGAGGGTTGCACCTCAGAGGGAGGGTGGAGAGGAGAGGCAGGCTCGAGTGGTGAGGGGTCGCGGTGGATTGTCGCTATAGGTGCCAGCAACATAGGGTCCTAGACAGGTATAGGTATAGGGATAGGGATAGATACAGGGACAAGTACCAGTACAAGTATAGGGACAGGCATAGGGGCAGGTACCCATATAGGGGGAGCCACAGGCAGAGCCGAAGGGGGCTGATGCAGAGGAGGATGAGCTGATAGAGCTGAGGGAGATCTGCCAGGGATAGGCAGATGAGATCTAGGAGTTGGAGAGGGAGAGGGATAGGCTTAGGAGGAGGCTTAGAGATACTGAGCGAGAGTGGGATCAGGCTATTCAGCGTTATACAGAGGCTGAGATAGCACTAAGGGCTGGGAGACCGGCAACAGAGGACACAGGGGCTAGATATGCCTATGTCTTGTGGGTAGGGGAGGAGATTGCCTACTGGCAGGATCTCTATTATGGTGTAGTGCCAGCAGATCAGTGGGCGAGGAGCTTCCATAGACCATCGCATACAACGACAGCTACGGGAGGGAGCCGGAGGAGACAGGCATCGAGTGGTGGGGTTATGGGTCCTCCACCACTACCAGATAAAGGGGATAGGAGGGATGATCCTAGGGCAGGTCCTTCAGGGGCTCAGATTCCATCGAGGCCAGGTGGCTCCGAGGGAGGGAGTTCATCATAGCCATAGAGGGCTCCCTATGTATCAGTATTGTACCATTTTTGTATGATGATGTAGACACCTGCGGGTGCTTTGTAGCCATATGATTGTTTTGACATCATTATATTATGACACTTATGATATATATATATATGAGATGATTCATCTTTGTGGCAGCTATATGCATGCGTACCTATATGATGAGATGTTCTTATGTGATGTTTGTTTTATGTTATGGATGCAAATATGTATATGATGCAATGCAGTATTTTTGTTCTTTTATGTTTTATATGTGCATGCATGATGCAAATGTGAATGTATGTAATGCAGATGAATATGATAATGCAAATAACTATTTACATGATGAGAATGTAAAATGTGCTAACAGGTGTTTTGTGCAGGATGTGATGCAGTTGTGATATCTATATGTATGTATGAAATGCTTATATGTGGTAATGTAGGTGCAACTACATGAAATGCAAATGTTTTTGGTGTGTCATTATACTCAGTCATGTGATAGCAGGCTACGCAGACTCAAGAAGGATGATGGAAGTCAATCAAGAAAGGGGGATGAAAGACAAAAGATATGAAAGTGAAAGAGCTTCTTGTGCGTTATCATCATTGAGCTTTATTATGGCAAAATAGGTTATGACAATCGAGGCATATGTTCGACCCAGAAAGTCATTGTGCCTGTTTTGCATGGAGATAAGACAGTCACAAACAAGGAATGCCCCAGTTCATACTAGACTCACAGTGTCCTCATATCCTTGGACAAGTCATAGCATTACTAAGAGACAATCCACAGACAACAAATACAAATAGGTGACGATACCCCATCCTCGCCTTTCTAGTCAAAGACATCCTGGAGATAGAATCTCTAGTCAGAGACATCCCGGAAAAGCTAAAAAACATGTCACCAAAAGATAAAATCAAAAGAAAACCAAGACTCGACACCAACATCCACTGTAGTCCTCAAATTTAGTGTCTCTTGTCACTTGTATAAGTCTTATTTGATTGTGGTCACAATGTTTACTTTCACAAAGAGGATAGATAGCACTGAACCATAATGTTGTCTGAGTCTGTTGAAAGATTTGATTTGTTGAAGCCCATTGTTGCTGCGGTGTTTCATCTGAAACTGACTGAATCCATGAAACTGATACTTTATTGCGGAGAAGACAGAACTTTATTACGGATTGGCGATGCAGATGCTGCTTTATTGCGGATTTGTGCGCGGATAGACTGAAGGAAGCTGGAAGAAAGTGTACTCCTCGAAACATGTGATGTTCTTAGTTCCACACCCATTACTAGACGTAGGATTTGCCTTAGCCACAGATAGGAGCTGATTTATTATGGATGGAAAGGGAGTGAAAAGGGAGGTTTATTATGAATGAATAACCAATCTTGGGTAGATCAATAACAAGCCATGATGGGAATGGGTAAGTTTATTGTGGATGAATTGGTCGTGAGTGTGTGCAAATTGAAGTGATGAAAGAGAATCCTGAAGGAGGGAGGAGAAATGTCTCTACGCATGGCACTGGTGACCCAGTTTTCACCATGGTACTTGCATAGGGTGCCACCGAAGGTTTTCACCGTTGGACGAAATTATTTCTCTTTACTTTTTTCGATTTTTCAATGTTTTTTTTTTTTTTTTTAATAATTTTTTTTGTATTTTTGAAATTTTTGAATTTTTTTGTATTTTTTGAATTAGAATACTCTAAAGAGCTATGTGTAAAACCTAGGAAGGTGCATGCTATTGATAGGATCCTCCAAAGGTTCACCTTCTATAGTTGAGAGCTGATATGCCCCAGATCCATATGCTGCTGTAATGATGTAAGGACCAAGCCAATTTGGTTCGAACTTGCCCTTCTTCTCTCTGTCTTGCTAATTTTTTGGGTTTTCTCTGAGAACCAAATCACCTACCTCAAATGTGCGAGGCTTGACTTTGTGATTATAGTTGTGACTCATTCCTTGTTGGTAAGCCTTGAGATGATTAAAAGCAGTTTGTCTTCATTCATCTAGTAGTTCCAACTCTTGTAAGCGGGAGACCCTATAGTCTTCATCACTGATGATGTTTTGCAAAGAGACCCGTAAAGAGGGTAGCTCGACCTCAATAAGCAAGATGGCTTCAGCGCCGTAGACAAGTGAATAGGGTGTAGCTCTTGTAGGTGTGCGAACACTTGTGCGGTAAGCCCAAAGTGCAGGATTAAGTTGGATATGCCAATTACGGTCAGCATTGTCAACTATCTTCTTTAGGATTTTAAGGATTGTTTTATTAGACGCCTCAGCTTGGCCATTACCTTGGGGGTAAATATGGTGTGGAGAAACGATGGGAAATATGGAAGCGGTTACAGAGTTCACGAACATCTTGATTTTTGAAGGGACGCCCGTTATCAGTGATAATGGAAACAAGAATACCGTATTGGCAAATGATATAGTTGAGGATAAATGTAGCAATTTTTTTTCTTATGACTTGTGTGAGAGGCACGACTTCAATCCATTTTGTGAAATATTCTGTGGCAATGATAATGAATTTATGCCCATTGGAAGAAGGAGGGTGAATCTTGCCTATGAGATCGAGTCCCCACTAACAAAAGGGCCAAGGAGACGCAAGTGGTTGAAGTTCTTATGCTGGTGCATGTATGAGGTCGCTATGAATTTGGCATTGCTTACATTTCTTGACCAACTGATATGAGTCTTTTTCCATATTTGGCCAGTAATATCCAATCTTAATGAGTTTCTTGGCCAAGGTAGGACCACTGGCATGCAGACCACATATCCCTTCATGTACTTCACGTAATGCAATCTGAGCCTCGTCGCTTTCTAAACATCTAAAAAGAGTGCCATCTAGACCTCGCCGGTATAGGATGTCAGCTAAAATGACATATCAAGAGGATTGGCGAATGAAAGTGAGACGGTTATTTGATAGATCAAGAGGTAGGGTATTGTCACGAAGGTATGCAAAAATGGAACCATATAACTGGGACTCAGGACCAACAACACATATCATCTCAGTAGGCATGACCTCATATGAAGGAACCAAAAGGTTATCCACCAAGAACTCATAGCAGGTCTCATTTGGAGGTAGATCAATCATTGAAGCAATTGTAGCCATGGCATTTGCGGCGCGATTTTTCTCTCTTTGTATCTACTCAAAGTCTAGCTTTGTGAAGTGTTGTTTCAGGTCATCCACCATTTGTTTATAAGGCATTAATTTTTCAGCTTTTGTTTGGTAATCATCAGTTGCTTGACGGATGACAAGTTGGGAGTCCCCAAAAACACGAAGTTCCTGGATTTTCCATTGAACTGCAATTCATAATCCTATTGTTAATGCCTCATATTCTGCTATATTGTTAGTGCAAGGAAATGATAAGCGGTATGATTTTGGTATAGAATCCCCTTGAGGAGTTATAAAGAGGATGTCGGCCCCTACCCCATGCTGTGTGTATGAGCCGTCGAAGTACAGTTGCCATGGCTTTGCATGTGACATTGCCAAAATAGATTCATCTGGAAATTCTGAACTTAGAGGAACATCATGTATCATGGGAGCATCTGCTAATTGATCTGCGATGGCTTGTCCTTTTATTGCTTTTCGATCCACATACTCTATGTCGAATTCACTCAGGATCATTACCCATTTGGCTAGTTGCCCAGTAAGTGTTGCTTTATTGAGAAGGTATTTCAATGGATCGATCCTTGCAACTAACTTAGTCTTATGAGTGAGCATGTAATGTCATAATTTCTGTGAAGCAAAGACCACAGTGAGACATGCACACTCAATTGGTGTGTAGTTTAGCTCATATCCTACCAATGTGCGACTGATATAGTATACTGCTTTTTCTTTGCCCTCAACAATTTGTTGTGCTAAGAGTGCCCCCAGTGCTATTGATGTAGCTGATATGTATAGTAACAGAGGTTGATCTGGAACTGGTGGCATCAGAACTGGCAGATTTAGAAGATAATCTTTGAGCATCTGGAAAGCCTGTTGACAATTATCATCCCATTTGAAATTGATGTTTTTATGTAGCAGATGCTGAAAAGGATTACACTTATCTGCAAGTTGTGCTATGAATCTTCATATGGACTGGAGTCTGCCTTGTAAGGATCAAAGTTGACTGATATTTCTTGGTGGTTGCATCTCCAAGATGGCCTTGACTTTTGCTGGATCAGCTTCAATTCCTCTTTTGGATACAATGAATCCTAGGAGCTTCCCGGAGGTTACCCCAAAGACACATTTCTTGGGGTTTAATCTTACTTTGTATTTTTCCAACTGATCAAAGATGACTAAAAGTATGTCCAAATGTGTATTTTTGTCTATTGATTTGCCCAAGAGTTCATCGACATAATCTTCCACGGTTACGTGCATGAGATCATGAAAGATAGTAGTCATGGCTCTTTGATATGTAGCACCTGCATTCTTTAGCCTGAAGGGTATGACATTCTAGCAGAAAGTTCCCCATGAACAAGTGAATGATGTTTTGTGTTGATCCTCGGGCGCGATCCTTATTTGGTTATAACCAGAGAATCCATCCATTAATGATAACATTTCATGACTTGCTGTGAGATCAACAATCAAGTCAATATTTGGTAATGGGAAGCCATCCTTTGGACAAGCTTTGTTGATGTCTCTGAAATCTATACAAATTCTGATGCTGCGATTTGGTTTACTGACAGGAACTAAGTTAGAGATCCATTTAGGATAATCAATTGGGCGTATGAATCCGACATCCAATAATTTCTCAAGTTCTGCTTTGACTAGTAATGCCACTTGTGGATGCATCTTTCTTAATTTCTGTTTCATTGGTTTTGCCCCCGGTTTAACTATCAAATGATGCATTACCAAATCTGGGTCTAATCCAGACATATCAACATATGACCAGGCAAAGTTGATTTGTTTTTCTTTGAAGAAACTTATGAATTTTGACCTTTCTCACTTTGTCAACGATTGAGCTAGAAATATGTTGTGTGGAACCTCTTCTGTACCAATGTTTGTTTTGATGGTCTCCTCTACCAACATGGATGACTTTTCCTCATATGATGTTGGGAGAATGTCGAGCCTTCCATCTTCGGGTGCCTCAGAGAGGTTTTTGCCCTCAGATACATCCTTTCTTTTTACTTTTGTGGGGTCAGACAGCGCCACAGTGTGGTTTTCGCCATACGACCCTTGATTTGTTCTTATTTTCACATTTTTGCGACTGGAAGATCTGACACCCTCACCAAAATATGCCACGCTGTTGAGTTCTATAGTGTATCCTACCTTATGGTCCCCAGGAGGAAGATCATCCCGTATGCCAAGATAGTCAATAAAAGCTTCATCATTTTGGAATGTGTCAAACTGTGCAGGTCCTTCATGATCCCAGTCAATGAGTTGGTGGTGGACAAGGGGAAGGCCGTTACTATCTTCGAAGTTAGCGGGGCTAAGAGTGAAGATGCAGTTATATTCAGGTATGTCAAGGTAATTAGCAAGGTCATCAATGGCACTCTCCTCATCAGTCTCGATCACGAATGAATCCAAATTATCATCACTAGTAGCGCATTCTAGGACAGGTGTTCTCATCCTATGTGATTTCAACTTAGAAATTTGAGACAAGGACTGTGTGGAATCCTCATGGGATATTTCTTGACCAACTCTGAACTTGTTATAGAATTCCTCTTCTTTTGTGGGTTCATCTGGTTCTCTGAATGTCTCGGTGAGCTCGTAGTCACTGGAGGACTTGTCTGAACCCCATTCCCATTCATTGGAGTCTATAGAATAGCGATCCTCTTGTTGAATTTTGGTAGCTTTGATTTGCAAGGCATCTTCTATCCTTTGGGTGTGGACATTGGAAGTCAGGAAACCAAGTCCCTTTGAGCGTTCCCTTTTAAATGTCAATTCAGGTTGTAAAGGTTCAATGATGCCTTCCTTTCATAACCCAAGAGGGCTTTTTCCATCGTACCTGAATTTTGGTAGAATCTTGAAGCCTTTGCCATATTTCTCACATGGTAGACTGATGTGATCTTGTGTGTCATCCTCAATCTCTTTGTAAAGCATTTTGTACAAGTCTTCCTCTTCTAGTTCACCCCATCTTTGAAAGGTAGTAGGGTCCCATTTGAGTATCATGATGGATACTTTCTTTTCAGGATGTGGTCTTCCATATTCTTTTGGGGAACTCATGACTTGTCGTAAGTACATGGTCTTATTTAAAGCGTATTCCCCCATGCCCTTGTCTTGAAACTTGCCTTTAAGCTCACCTTGTTTTGATGTTGAGGGTTTTAATGACTCAGGATCAATGTATGTCGAGGAAGGAACAACTTCACGATTACTGGGAATGATGGTTTCAGTCTTTGATCTCAGGTTATTACAGTATATGAACGGATTAGGATCACCGTTAACTGTTACTTCCACTCCATTATGAGGAAACTTAATGCATTGGTGATATGTCGATGGGACTGCCGGGCAAGTGCAAGGTAATGAGTCACAAATTCGTGGAAGTCCGTGCGTTGGAAAACGCACTCTTATAAACGGGGGCTGTTTATGCTTCGGGCTCCCGAGGCAAAAGGTAACGGGGGTCTGAAGCAAAAAAAACGGGCCCCCGTTTTGTACTAAAACGGGGGCCCACTTTTAAACAAAATGGGGGCCCGTTTTTAGAAACGGGGGCCCATTTCTAAAACGGGCCCCCGTTTTGTTTAAAAGCGAGCCCCCGTTTCTAAATGGCATTTTTCCTTTTTTTTCCACAAGCTGCGCTTGTTTGAAAACGGGGACCCGTTTTGTGGAAGTTGATTCCACAACCCGCCACTTGGATCAGGATTAGGCTCGGGATAGGCCTGGGATGGCCACACCTGAGACATGAACCTGCAAATTCAAATCTCTATGAATGAAAGCACAAATATGAACTTCAGAAATAGTTTACGCGCCTCTAATCAGAGAATTTTTATACGAAATTAAAACCCATTTCAGATTATACTATCTAGATTCTAAATATGTAAATTTATTTAAAAATTGATTATTTTAACTATTTTTCATTTAATTTATACTAAATCGGGTCCATAAATTTGAAATATTAACTAATTTTGTTAATTTAATAACTTTTTTATTTTAAAGAATTTTGGGAAAAAAATTATATGTCATCAATCTACACAAAATTCTTTTGTATTTAAAAAAAAAATAAATCAAAAAATGTTAAGTTTACATCAAATTATGTGGGTCGTACACGTCAAATTTTTAAAAAGATAATTGCGGCCATTAAAAAATTAATTAAAAAAAAAATATTACAAAAAAAAATACAGAAAAATATGCTCATCAATCTTCAGTGTGTTACAAACCATTTCCCAAAATGTTTTGAGAAAATAATTTTAATTGTGTCAAAAAGTGTGGGTCGTACACATGCATGGTATGGTCCTGAAACAGGCATTTTTAAAACATAGTTTTCAGAACTCCATTCAAAAAGTTATTTTTTATTATGTGGGTATTAAAATAAATTATATATTTGGAAAGTACACTCAGAGGGCTATCTTTTATATTACTAACATTTTCCAAGATTCAATCTCTAAGTATTTTAAAATTTAAGCTCAAATGAGACAAAATCTGAAAATCAGGGAAAACACTTCCACTTTTTGGCCAAAAAGTGGACTCATCTTCTTGCACTGACCCTGCCCTCATTTCATGAATCCAAGGACATCCTCGTAATATGATATAAGTGAGATCTAGATCCAAGACTTGACAAACCACATCCTTTGTAACTGGCCCAACTCTAAGAGGTAGGGTGACTGTGCCCTTGGATGAACGCTCTTCGTCATCATATGCCTTGATGGTGATTTGATTTTTTGTATCGGGTGTTAGTAGGTCGATCTTTTGGCACAACAAAAAACCTTCAGCTAACAAATACACACGTGAATACATAAAATAAAAAGAAATATAATAATTTTTATTATCTTCACAATTCCAATTTGAGGGAGAAATCTTCAATAGAGTTTATATTGTAAATATAAATATCTATTTTTCCATCCACTTAGAAATTTATGGTAGCATAAAGAGTTTAGAGTTAGAGATGACAACCACTATCCTATACATGCGGGATCAATAATTTATTTTAACTAGCTATTGGGATAACTTAAAAGCATATACACATCTACACATTTTTTTACAATTACCTATGGGTTACTGATATAGAATATGCACCTAAATAATACTAGCCAATATCAATTACATATAGTAGAATGATATTTGTAATATTGTCTCTTATATGAAAAATATTTAAATGCTCAAATATTGAAATGATGATTTAAATTGGAGAGAATGTTAGTTGATTACCAATTAGAATCTTCAATTTATATACCCTTCCATTAGATGAAAATCTCATCAATGGAATGTACTTATGAGGTTCTCAGTGTGTTTTCGTAATATAACCTTCAATTCTAAAAATATATACCCCCCTTATCCAATATTAGTTATGTTGTTGGTATTTGAGCAACATGTTCAATCACTTTCTTTAGGCAAGAGACATGAAAGAGTATATGGATCTTTGAAGAGAGTTGGAGTGTAAGTTTTCATTCCACCTCACAATCATATTACATCACCTAATAAGGGCAAATTTTTTTTTGGACCCAACTTATGATCATGCTTGTCCATCGATTATATCTATTTATAGCACTAGCAACATATAAAGTCATAATAAAAAAGTGATAAATGTATTCTCTATTCTAAGTTGATCAACTTGTTATGTCATGAAGTTTTTTTCTAGCACTAGATTATCCTTAAGGACCTAGGAAATTTTATGTTTATTACTCAAGGTACTATCAACTACTACAACCTTAAAATAACCTAGAGTATAAGTACACATGGAAGGTGGGGGAGTATCACAAAGGGCCTCATAATGAAGCATAAATAAATTTTATGATAAATGGTATTATACCACTTACTATGAGAAAACACCTAACCCATTGTCCTTATTTTTCAAATAAAAAAAATGCATATAAGTATTAAGGAATTTATTGACAAAATTAATTTAGTAAATAGTTTGAGGATAATATACCAAAATCATATTCAAGTTAGTTCCCTATAACTTAAAACAATCCTTTCCAAAAGTGGCTAGTAATTTAGTAGAATCATGATCGCTAAAATTATAATAATGCATCCCGTGAAATTAAAAATGGAATCTACCAAGTGTTGAGTGACCACAAGAATTATGTAAGGGTGAGACTAAACAAAGTATTAGCATATTTTTAAATTAGTCAACCATAATTAAAATGGCCTATTTACCTACCAATGTGGGAATCCCTACAAATAATTATCTTAAAATATTTGTTTAGGGCTTATCAAGAATAAGAAGTGGTTGTAAAAATTGTAAGGGCTTGATAGTTTTCTCTTTATTCTATTGAAATAAATTATATTATTTTATAAATTATTTGATATCATATTAATCCCATTCCAAAAGAAATATTGTACTCTCTCATAGGTCTTGAAAAATACTTAGTGAACTATAGTAGGGGACTTGAGTAAAATTCTGAGTATATGTGGTTTTCATTGATAAGTGAGAACTAAATAAATAAAACCTTGATAGGCAAATACTTGTTCAATCTATTAGAACCCAATAATAGATTCACGATCTTGTTTCAAATCAAGAATAATATCTTAAATTGTCAAGCTAGCTACCATTATTGTTAAATCACATTCATACAAGTGGTACTAAGATGGAAATAAAAAATAGTGTACATTCCTCTTCATTTTGATTTGAGAATACATTTGCAACAAAATTGTTGTTATTCTTCTTGTAGATAATCATAATCATAGCCTTAAATTTCAGTCACCCATTTTTGTTATTTAGGGGAGGACACTCTTTAAAATAATAAATATTCAAGTTATAATGATCTACTTTAATTTTGAAATTTCTTCCCAAGATATAAGGATGCCATTGTTGAATATGGAGGATAGGAAACATTTTTTTCTATATGTAAATTCTAACAGATTATTCATTTTGATTTACTTGGTAGTGAAGGCAAGTGCACCTTCTTTCTTTAATATTAAATCCATGCTAGTGCTAAAAACATCACATTCAACCATGAAAGGTTTTTGAAAATAACGCATGACCAAAATAAAAGTAGAACACATAGTAGCATTGAGAGTAGTAAATCTCAAATTAGCTACATGTCTATATATAGATGAAATCTTTTATTTATAGAAAAATGGTCAATGAAATTTTAAAAATTACCATATTTAGAAAAAGCCTTGTAGTAATATTCTATCAATCCAAAAACAATCACAAGCTTTTGATGTACTCTAGTTTTTGCTACTCTTATTCTTGGTGTAAACATGTACTCCTTCCAAACTATTTCATTGTGATCAACTAAGAAGAATAGAGAAGAGTCATGGGTGAGCACACACAGAGATGGGTAGTGACTAGGGTTTCTGTTGAAGCTGCTAGGGATAAGGATGACAATGATGAAGATGGGAAGGAGACTTGTTCTGGTTCCTCCATGGTGTTGTTGGTCCCCATTCCTCCCTCCTTTGAATCTGTTTCTATCGTTTGTATTGTGTGCTAGTGCAGGAAGTGGGTAGAGCTTTGGGTTTCAGTGGTAGCCGTGGACGATGCTGTTGTTGGGATCAAGGAGTTTGAGGATTTAAAACTGTTGGGCCTCTCCCCCCTCGTGTAGTCTTTGTGGCCATTGGTTTGGAGGTTTTTTGGGTGGTTCATGACTTTGAATCTGTTAGATAGTTCAAATAACCGGAAGACAACTGAGAGGGGGTGGGGTGAATCAGTTGTCACATATTACCAGAACCATTAGCAATTAAAACTTTAATACCGGAACCCAAAACATTAATACTGGAATAGAAGTTAAACCAATTAAGCATAAACAATAATCACAAAATAAATACCATCCACATGACACCAAGATTTATATGTGGAAAACATGGTAAAGGGAAAAACCATGGTGGGAAGCCTACCTACAGTCAGATAATACTTCTGCAGTAAGCATGTGAATTACAATTGAGGGGCCTGCACTTGCAGGAAAGCCAATAGCCTAGAGCACACTGCTCATCACAAAAGGAGCCTCACTAACTACATAGAAATCTAGACTACAATCCAGAGAAGTGTTGAACTATGAAAGATAACATCTCCCATGCCCGAGTACAGTTCTGGTTAAGCTCAATACCGGAGGACTAAATCCTCTTACATAAACCCAATTCTATCTCCAATGATCGACCAAATCCTCTTCCTGAATGATATTACATTATTCGCACATTACATCCCTTGACCACGACCTCTAACATAACCATGATGATCTACAATGAGATCTTACATCTATATATACAAACCCTCAACCATAAACAATTAGGTCGGCCACCAGATAATAAACCAATTATATAATTACAAACCATGTCGGCCTTAGACCAAAAAAATAATATCCAACATATAAGACATCTCAGAAACACATTGAGAGGTCCAATCCACATGTTACATTAAAGCCAATCCATAACCTAGATCAACCGGGACCTAGTATAGGTCCACGCGCTACAACAATGATCTCCATCCACCAAGTCTCGAACATGATCACCATCACCATCTTGAAAATCCACTAGAAGCTACACCAACACCACTTATGCAATTCATCAAAGATCTTCATCAAAAGGTCTGCCGGTGAAACCCTCACCAGATCCAGAAGCCAAGTTTCTAAGCAAACAAGATAGCATCTGATCACTAGACCAAAACCAACTTATCGAATATGATCATGAGTATCATGAACAGGCCAATTCCATCACCAAACTATACTGGAGCCTACCGGATCATGCCAGATCCAAATCAACCAGAAACCACTCAACCTACCAGGACCAAAAGGGTGCAGATAAAGAATCCAAACAACAAGTGTTGGCATCAATGACAAAACAACAATGTAACACATAATAAATTCCACCAAATGGCCAATAATCTCCCCCTTTGGCATTGATGGCAACACTAGATGTGAAAAACATCTAAGTACCAAGAAATGCCAAACAAGTCTCACCCAATGAAAGACAACCAACAATCTCTCACATACAGCTCTGAAATAAAGACCAAACTCACCCTGTGAATAATATATCTGTAAATCTCTGAATCTCTCCCTTTTACTTTTTCTTTTTCCTTTCCTTTTTCACATCAATATCACTCCCCCTTTGACATCAATGCCAGAAATCTGACAAAAATATCAAAGAAAAAAAATAAACCACTAAATGACAAAGTTGACTACTCCCCCTGAGCAGTAGCATCCCCACATCAGTGATGGAATGAATAGTATCTCTGATAATGCATACAAAACTGATGCCAATCCACATCAATCAAGTCTCTACCGGAGGGGCAGAAACTCCCAATCTGTCTCTCAGGTACTCAAATCATTCCTTAGGCAAAGGTTTAGTGAAAATATCTATAATCTGCTCTTTAGTGTTCACATAAACTACTCTAACTTTATTTGCTTCCACCTTTTCCTTCAAAAAGTTATACTTGATAGATATGTCTTTTGTCTTAGAATGAAATATCGGATTTTTTGATATATCAATAGAAACATAGTTATCATAGTGAATAACTACCGATGCATCACAATCCACCTTTACATCCTTCAACATTTGCTTCATCCATAAAACTTGTGTACATTTAGTAGCAGCAACAACATACTCAGCTTCAATAGTAGATAAAGAAGTACATGACTGTTTCTTGCTGATCCATGAAACCAACTTCTTTCCAAGAAAGAAACCTCCACCGGAAGTACTTTTCTATTCATCAACATCTCTAGCCCAATCAACATTTGTATATGCACATAAAGTAAAGTTATCATCCTTAGGGTACCACAAACCATATTCTGATGTGCCTTGCAAGTATCTAAAAATCCTTTTCACCGCAATCTCATGATTTTCTCTAGGATCACTCTGAAATCTTGAAACAATACAAACAACATTCATAATGTCAGGCCTAGTCTGAGTCAAATAAAGAAGACCTCTAATCATAGATTTGTACCTTGCATGACTTACCATTGCAAAAACATCTTTTCTTGTCAATTTAACACTTGTAACCATGGGAGTACTTACCAGTTTAGAATCTCCCATACCAATTTTCTTCAACAATTCCTTAGGATACTTAGTTTGACAGATAAAAATACCTTTGTCAGTTTGAGTAATCTGCAAACCTAAGAAAAATTTCATCTCACCAATCATAGACATCTCAAATTATTTCTCCATATTCTTATAAAATTCTATGCATAACTTATCTTCACCTCCAAGAATAATGTCATCAACAAATACTTCAATAATCAGTATATCATCATGAGTGATCTTATAATACAGATTACTTTCAACACTGCCCTTTGTAAAACCAAGCTTTAAAAGATATTTATCCAACCTTGCATACCAAACTATAGGTTCTTGTTTCAATCCATATAAAGCTTTCCTTTACTTGCAAACCATGTTTGTATCATCTAATAGTGAAAAAAATCACGTTTCTCAATATAAACTTCCTTATCAAGATCCCCATTCAAAAATGCACATTTAACATCCATCTGATAAACTTTGTAGTTTTTATAAGCAGCATAGGCAAGAAATAATCTTACAGCTTCAATCCTAGCTATAGGTGCAAAAGTCTCTCCATAATCAATTCCTTCCTTTTGAGAATATCCTTTACAAATCAATATAGCCTTATTTCTTATAACTTGACCATCCTCATTCAATTTATTCCTAAAAACCCATTTAGTTCCAATAACACTTATTTTTAGGTCCGGGAACCAAAGCCCATATGTTATTTTTCTCAATCTGATCTAATTCTTCTTCCATATCTTTCAACCAATATTCATCTTTACATGCTTTAATTACTGATACTGGTTCAACTTGTGAAATTAAACATACCTCATTAGTTGTTAGTCTTCTTCTTGTCATCACTCCATTGCTCTTATCCCCAATGATCTGATCTTTTGAATGATTCAATCTCACATACCTAGGAGTCCTCTGACTCTCTGTTCCTCTTCCTTGATCTTTAATTACTGTAGAATTCTTTGATACTGCTCGAGTAACTAGTTCAACATTTTGTTCCAGTAAAGGTGCTACTAGTTCAAATATAATTGTTTCCATTGCTGATTCCTTCTCATAAACTCTAATTTGACTTATGTTCAGCTCATCTACTTTGACATTAGCACTCTCCACAATTCTCTGCAATCTCTTGTTATAACATCTAAATGCCTTTCTTTCATTATAATAACCAGTAAATATGCCTTCATCACATCTAGGATCAAATTTGCCAATGATATCATCTCTCCTTATATAACATTAACTACCAAATTTTTTGAAATACTTAACTGTAGGTGTATTTCCAAACCATAATTCATAAGGTGTCTTACCGGTTTCTCCTTTGATATGTACCCTATTGAATGTATAAACCATTGTTCTCATTGCTTCTCTCCAGTAGATATGAGGTAGACTAGCTGTAATCATCATTGTTCTAGCAACATCCAACATAGTTATGTTCTTCCTTTCCACAACTCCATTCTACTGAGGTGTTCGGGGAGCAAAAAATTGTCTTCTTATACCATGCTTCTCACAAAAGTTATTAAACTCACTGGATGTGAATTCTCCACCATGATCTGACCTCAAATATTTAATATTCAATCCTGTCTCAGTTTCCACTTTAGCCTTAAAGATTTTAAACTTTTCAAATGCTTTAGATTTTTCTTCCAGAAAAGTAACCCACATCATTCTAGAATAATCATCAATGATTAGCATGAAATATCTATTACCTTGAAATCTTTTAACTCTAGCAGGGCCACACAAATCAATATGAATAAGATCAAGAACATCATTTGATTTATCTTGTATACTCCTAAAAGAGGTTCTGACCTATTTACCCATTTGACATTCTTTACATACTCAATTATAGGGCTTCATAATCTTAGGTATATCCCTAATTGCCTTAGTTGAACTGATCTTTACAATGCAATCAAAATTCACATGACACAACCTTTATGCCATAGCTAACTCTCATGAATCTGTTTAATCAAACATGTCTTCTCACCGAAGTTAAAATGAAATATTTTACCTTTTGTTTGTGTACCGGTTGCAATCTCCAAACTAGATCTGGTAATGATTTTGCATTTTCCATCTTTGAACAGTAATTGAAATCCCTTATCCACCAATTGTCCTACACTCAAAATGTTATGCCTTAAACCTTCAACATAATAAACATTGTCAGTATTGTTCTTACCATCCAATGATATATTTCCTTTTCCTTTGATCATACATGCTTTGTCATCTCCAAATCTAACTAGACCAACATCAAATTCTTGCAAAGACAAAAACTTTCCTTTATCTCCAGTCATATGATGTGAACAACCGTTGTCAATTACCCATTCATCCTTGTCTTCAATTTTAGCAGCAAGTGCCTTCTCTTTAGGTACATTCTCTTCCAGTGCTGGATCATCTTCCTTGATAGCCAAGAACACCCATTCCTTCCCATTTCCAGAACCACTAGCCGAGTCTTCTGCCCATTCATCATCAGAATCAATAATGTCCTCCTCATCCGCTATGTAGCATGATTTGTCTCTATTTTTCCTATACTTATACTTGTTCTGATATCCAAGATTACGCTTAAATGATCTTCTAACTCTTTCTTCAAATCTTGAACTCCTTTCAGGACATCTAGATGCAAAATGACCAATCTTATTACATGCAAAACATTTAAAAGGTGCTTTTTCTTCATACTTACTTCCTACCGGTCCTTTAGGTACTCTTCTAGCAAATAGCGCTTCAAGTTGCTCAAACTCATCATCTTCTCTCTTCATATCTTCCAATTCCTTTGCATATAAAGCTTTCCAATATTGCTCACCGATTGCAGATGTAGATGCATGAAAAGCAGGTTTAGTCTTCACAGCTCTAGAAGGTCCAAATTCTTCAAGCTCAAAAGTAGATAGTTTCCCAACCAAGTTATCTCTGTTGACATATGTATTAGCCATTGTTCTTAACTCATTAATAGTAGTAGATTTCATTTTGTAAGTCAGTGGTAGGGCTCTCATAACTTTAGAAATAATTTCATCTTCGCTCAGAGTTCCACCACAACATTGAATTCCCATAACAATCTCATTTGCCCTTTCCATGAATGCAGTAATCCTTTCATCTTCTTCCATCTTCAGGTTTTCATATCTCACCCAATAACCATCAATTTTAGCAATCTTCACTGTAGGGTCACCTTTATTAAGAGTCTCCAACTTATCCCATATAGCCTTTCCAGATGATTTGTCAGTTAATCCCATTATTTGCTGATCAGAAAGTGCACACAAGAGGGCTTCTCTTTCTCTACAATCATTCTCAAGCTCCTTGTCTAGGTTTTCCACAAGAGGATTGCCGAATCCTAGATTATAAGGTGTGACACCATTTTGTGTGATCTCCCAAATCTCCTTGCCAAGACATCTCAGATGAGTCTCCATCCGAATCTTCCATACTGTGTAATTTGTTCCATCAAACCTTGGAATATGTCTTCGAAAGATAGCTCCAGAAGAACTAGATGAACTTGAATTGTTAGTTGCCATAGGATCTTCCTCAAGTGGTTAAGCTTTTCATAAAGAGGACCAAAGCTCTGATACCAATTGTTAGACAGTTCAAATAATCACAAGACAACTGAGAGGGGGGGTGAATCAGTTGTCACATATTACCAGAACCATTAGCAATTAAAACTTTAATACTAGAACCCAAAAACATTAATACCAGAATAGCGGTTAAACTAATTAAACATAAACAATAATCACATAATAAATACCGTCCACTTGACACCAATATTTATACGTGGAAAACTCGGTAAAGGGAAGAAACCATGGTGGGAAGCCTACCCACAGTCAGATAATACTTCTGCAATAAGTATGTGAATTAAAATTGAGGGGCCTGCACTTGCAGGAAGGCCAACAACCTAGAGCACATTGCTCATCACAAAAGGAGCCTCACTGACTACATAGAAATCTGCATCTCTTATTCCTGAGTATAGTTCCGGTTAAGCTCAATACAAGAGGACTAAATCCTCTTACATAAACCCAATTCGATTTCCAATGATTGACCAAATCCTCTTCCTAAATAATATTACATTATTTGCACATTACATCCCTTGACCATGACCTCTAACATAACCATGATGATCTACAATGAGATCTTACATCTATATATACAAGCCCTCAACCATAAGCAATTAGGTCAGCCACCAGATAATAAATCAATTACATAATTACAAACCATATCATCCTTCGACCAAACAAATAATATCCAACACATAAGACATCTCGAAAACACATTGAGAGTTCCAATCCACACGTTACATTAAAGCCGGTCCATAATCTAGATCAACCTAGACCCAAAATAGGTCCATACGCTACAACAATGATCTCCATCTGCCAAGTCTCAAACATGATCACCATCAGCATCCTAAAACTCCACCAGAAGATGCACCAACACCAGTTATGCAATTCATCAAATATCTTCATCAAAATCTCTACCAGTGAAACCCTCGCTGGAACAAGAAGCCAAGCTTCTAAACAAACATGATAGCATCCAATTACTAGACCAAAACTAACTTGCTGAATATGATCATGAGTATCACGAACAAGCCAATTCCATCACCAAAATATACCAAAGCCTACCGGATCATGCCAGATCCAAATCAACTAGAAACCACTCAACCTATCAGGACCAGAAGGGTGCCGGTAAAGCATCTAAACAACTAGTGTTCGCATCAATGACAAAACATCAATGCAACACATAATCAATTCCACCAAATGGCCAACAGACTCATCGACCTTTGTTTGGCTTCTCTTTGTCCCTCATTCAAAGATCTTGTTCTGGTTCCTCACTAGGCCTACTCTTTGTGGGGGTAGTGTTTTATATATTGGGTCTGACAGTTTTAGTGATGACATTCTCCCTCTTTGGAGATTGTGAGAATTTCCCTCTGTGTATCACTCTTGAGATACTTGGTGGTTTTTCTCAGTGGTGTTGGTTTTTTGTGAGAAGGGTTGTTGTTAAGTGTTGTTTCTTTTGGGCCCTTTTGTCTCTCTTTGGAAGATTCCCTCCTAGTTCTGGGGGGTTGATTAGAAGCGGTTCATGCCTATTTTCTTGAGGGCTTTGTTCTTATTCTCTGCTTCTTCTCCTCCTCTATTTTGGAACTATGGTGGTTACCTTATCCCTCTCCTCTCCTTATTCTCCTTTGTTAGTTTTTATATTCTAGGAGAGGGTTTTGGCTTTTGGGCTCTTTTTGAACCTCAATGGGTAGGGTTTCCTTTTATGACAGGGTTTGGTTATCTATGTGCTTCTCTTGTGACCCCTAGTGCTTTATTGGATGGGGGTTTTATCCCTATCCTCTCTTTTTTCCAGGCCTTAGTTTTTCATGTTCAGCATCTCTGGGTTACTCTGGTTTTTCCTATAGAGGTGGTCCTGTCTTCTATTGAGGGGGAGATGCATGTGGCTCGAATTGACCTTGTTCCTATCAAGGTGGAGTTGGATGCTTCTAGTGTGGCTTGGAAGTGTTGTTGGGGGGCTACTAATGACCTTTCCCTTGGTTGTAAGGTGGACAATGCTGGTCATCTTGATAACTTTCATTTGTTTCCTATTGAGGTGGAGAACCAACTGGGCAAGTTTTTCTTAGTGCATCATATTCTCAAACATATGGTTATGGGATCCATGTTGAAACCCTTGGTGGTTGAGGGAGCCCTGAAAAGTCCAATGTTTTATGTTTCTTGCAAGGACAGACTGGATGCTAGCAATTTTCAAGGGCCTAGCTTGGCCTGTGTTGGTTTTTGGTTGGGATTGAAGGTTTGGGGAGCCTTTCAAAACCCCTTGGTTCCATATTGTTACTTAATTCTTATCCTCAAGGATCTGACTATTTTGGTGTTGGGATCTTTGTTGACCTGCTTGTTTAGTCATCTCTTGTGTAAGGATTTGGCATACTTTTCTTTTTAGCTAGTGTTGTAATGATTCTTCTTTAGTGATTTGGCAAAGATTGGGTTGCTGATTTTCCTAGTTTGTATCCTTTAGCAACATTGTATTGGGGTTTTGGATCCTTGTAAAATCCAAGGGTTTTGGGTCCCTTCAAAACCTGTTGTATGGGGTTTTGGGTCTCCTCAGAACCCATTTTATCCCTAATAAATAATATGTACTCCTTCCAACAAAACATGATATAGATACTTCACTTGGTGAACACCAAAGACATATGGGTAAGTGCACTCAGATGGGGGACCGGAAGGGGTCTTAAAATGACGCTTTTTTTTGTCCTGGAATCAACAAAGTATGATCTTGGATGACAAAATGAAAACAATTACACGCAAAATTTGAAGATGCAACAAAAACAAGACTTTTAGTGCTTTGAAACTACTTTCTAGACTCTTTTTATTTTTTATAAAATAGTTGAGATTAAGGGTTTGAAAAAGGGAAAGAATGAAGTGGTCTTATTTTTTTGTAAAATCACATAACGTTTGGTGTGCTCCCCTAAAATGTTAACTTAAAAAAAAATCACTCTAGCGAGAAATTTTCTTTAACACCATGTTATTTATGCCATTTTTTTTGGCTATATTTTTAATAAATATATAATTTATACTAATTTTAAAAGTGGACACATCCTAAAAAATAGAAATTTGAGTGTGCTCCCCCATTTTTTTTGAAAACTAATTGAAAATCATTATTTTCAATACATGTAGAATGGAGTTTAATTTCTAAATGTAATTTGTTTCAAAATTTGATGAATGAGTAAAAAACTATACCTGAAATACCACATGTTGGTTTTTGACAAAAAACAAACACACTAACAAAAATAAATTAAAGATGAAAACCTTATCATACACAAGACATGAAAACAATTATATGGTTAGATAGCTAAGAGAGAGCTTAATACCATTATGCTATTTTTTTAAAGTTTGCATTAAAACATGTAGATCCTAATGGAGAGAACACCCATAAATGTGTTAATTTTTTAACTTAAAAAGAACATGTCTTTGGCATGAAATGGTCATCCAACCCTTTGGGTTAGATGCCCAAGGAAAATCCAACCCAAAGGGTTGGAATTTCCCAATGCAAACAATAGCACTTTAGCATTATTTCTATGCATTTACATAATGCTAACACATTCTAATTCACTTGCATTATGAAAATGCACATAAATAACACTAGCATGCTATTGGCTGCATTCGATAAATCCTCTCACTTCCTCTTTCTCTCCCATTTCTATCAAGGCTTAGAGCTTAGGGTTTACAATTGATGAGGGATAGTTGATATTTTACCTCTCAATCCCTCCCTCCATCCTTCACTCTCTACTAAGACTTCCCTTTTTCTCACTCTCCTCTCTCTCACCTCTATAGGTCTCTCCCTCCCTCTTTCACTTTCTACCTATATATCCTTATTCTTTATCTCTCCTCTCTCTCTCTCCCCTCTCTATGTCTCTCCTTCCCTCCCTCTCTATGTCTCCCTCCCTCCTTATTGCTATATCTCTCCCTACTTTCATCCCTATCTTTTCTTCTCTCTCCCTCTCTTATTATTTATCTCTCCTCTCTCTCTCCATTCTATCAATCATTATCTCACCCTATCACCCTCCCTCTCTTCCCTCTCTAGGTATCTCCTTCCATCACTCTTTACCTCTCTACTACTCCCTCCGTATCTCATTACCTACTTCACTCTCTCCCCCTCTATCTTTCTCACCTCTCTCTCCCTAGGCTCTAGATATCTCACCTCTATATCTCTCCCCTCTTTAGTTATTTCCCTTCCTCCCCACTACTTTCCATGCCTCCTTTCCCCTTTCTCTCTTTTGTGAAATTTTATCTCTCTCCATCACCTCTCTACCTCTTCCCTCTCTATTTCTCTCACTCATTTCCTATCTACCTTTACCTACCTCCATCCTATCTCCTCTCTCTTTCTGTTTGTTCTTCTCTCTCTTTCCTCTTCTCTCTCCCTCTGCTCTATAGGTCATCACCCCTTCCTCTTGTGTAGGGTTTAGGGTTTATGATACAACATATACAATTGGGGGTGAAAGGTTGAGGGTATTAATGTTGGGTTTAGGGTTTAAAGTGTAAATAATTGATGCTACTTGAGGTTTATATTATATGGTATAGGGTTGAGGGTACTCATATTGTGTAAATAGGGTTAAGTGTACGAGGTTTATGGTACATTGTCTAGGGTATAGGGTATAGGGTTGAGGGTTGAGCCCATATTGATAATTTCCTCTCTTCATCTCCCCATCTCATCTTCCTCTCTCTCACCTCTCTCTCCCCTCTATAGGTTTCTCCCTCCCTTTCTCCATCTCCCTAATCCCTCTCTATCTCCCCATCCCTCTCTACATCTCACTTATTCTCTCTCTCTCTCTCTCTCTCTCTCTCACACACACACACACACACACACACACACACACACACACACACACATTCTCTAGATTGTTAACACTCCCTCCCACCCCCTCTTTGTACCTGATAGTCCTGAAAAATGACTATGCAAAAAATGGTGTCCTTGGAAATGTTTTATCATTTTGAATTCATGTTGTTCTCTGTTTTCACCCTCAAGGTTTATGGTTTCTAGGTTTATGTGTTCCTGGGTGAGCCTTTTGTTTTAAACCTAAAGCCTTCTATATTTCTTCATTACCTTTTTACTAAAAATTGAGGGTCTTTTCCATCATCGAAGGCACCATGTTCCTTTCCCTAGGTGTTATTTCCTCTACTGACCTTTCAATTTTTCTTACAACTTACACATTTTTCACCATGGTTAGGCCCCTTTTAAATACTCTTGCGGGCATTTATTTTCCCTAACTCCAACCTTAATGTTTCAGCTTATTTCTCCATGTTTAAATACCAAGCAACTAAAGGTTCCATGATTTTGCACATGCATCAAATGGACGATGATGTTTTAACTCAAGCAGGAAGATGCTCGAAAGATAACGACAAGTTTTGGGTAGACTTTGTAAAGCTGCATGTAATGATCGAGCAAATCAGATGACCCTCACCATCCCACAGAGGAAGATGCAGGGAAGATAAGGATCACGATATCGCGAGATGATGCCACATTTCCTAGGCAGATCAAGAAAGTGCAAAGGTGGGGCCGTTAACAGAATTGAACTGGAAGATGATTGGACAATGTACGGTCAGGCTTTTGTGGATCCATCTTGCTATGTTGGAAGGTCAATATCAATGTTGACCAATGGTGATCGCACAATGTGCCATGTTGGATAGATCTAAGATGGAAATAGAGATTTTTTCAAAGGGGGTGAGTTGGACTGTTTAGTTGTTATTCACGTGGTAAAATTGAAGGCAGAAGAAGATAAGCTTGTTAACATGGAATAAATAGAGACATGTCGAGGCGTATGGATGTCAACTAATTCTCAAAAGGCTGATTTAGGAGGTGTTTTGTTGGGTTGAGTCATATTAGTGGTCAAAGATGGCGATACAAGAGGTGGCAATATCAAAAAGTTTTCATTGCCACCATGGAAAGAAATTGAATGAGCTGGAAACGAAGTGATCAAGGACCTATCAATAAAATCATAGGATGCGTACTATTAGAGATTCTCACAGTAAGGCACAAAATGAAGAAAATTGTTGTTGAGAAACTTTTAAAAGATAAGGACCCAGTATCCAAGAAAGGGAGATTTTTAGGCATAAATTTTGTAGTTAAGAAATCAGGAACAAAATCATTCACGTAAGGTGAACTTGGACAGAAGGGCAGTTAATTGGTAGTTTGAGTTTGACGATATTTTGATTCGATGGAAATGATTTTTTGAATCCATTTGCTAGCTTGATGAGTAGAAAAGCATTGGAATGATGATTTTTCCCATGCACGAACACCACCAAGAAGGGTATTTTTCATTATAAATACAGCTGGGTGGTGTCTTCAATTGGTAGAAAGAACAAGAAATTTTATTGTCTTCTTAGAAGGTTTTGAAATGGTGAAAATCATTTTTGAGTAGTATCATGCTAGAAGTTACACTGAGCTCTATGATATTGGGTGGAATTCCTTTGGGAGTGAGTATTCTTATAGTCGACGGAGTCTTAAAAATGAGGAGGATAGTTAATGGAGGCTTGAAACTTGTTTCTTATCAGAACAAGCCCTACAGGACTCATCCTTTGTCTCTCCTTTGTCACTCATTGACAGAGGGTTAAAGAAGGAGCCATACAAATAAAAATGAGAAAAACAAGGTTGGGATTGGGGCATTAGCTGACCATCTCAACATGGGCATGGAAGCTGCAACACCTTCCCTTCACTTTATATTCCTCTGTGAGCTCCTCTTTCCATTTTCTCTGATCCTAGGCATGAAGTTTGAATCTCCTCCTCTAGTTTAGGGGTGACTTTACTTCTTGTTAGGATCTAATTCCGTTTCTCGAAGGGGAATGCTCTGCAGAAGAAAGATAATGCATCTCATGATCCATTTGGAAGCATCTGCAGTGATAATGGCATGGCTCAAAAGGTTTTTATTTCTACCAAAATGCAGTTAGGAATTTTTGTTCTACTTCATCACGAACAACAGCATAGACAGTCTTTTGGGAGACTGTGAGGAAAATTTATGTATCAAAGTTACAAGCAGTCTTATGAGCTTGTGACAAGTGTCTCCTCTGGCTTGAAGCTTGTTTGCTCCCTTGTTTTTATAAAAGGGAATTCAGGCCCATGATACAAGAGGTCGAGAAATTTGGGTTACAAGTTTTGGATCCAAACCCTTGGTCATGATAGTGAGTCTAGGTGAAATGAGTAGGCCACAATAGGAATTTGCAGAGCAAATGAAATGGGTCTTGTGTCTTATTTTGTTTCAGGTTCTCAAAGGAGTTATATGTAAGATAATTTGTAACAGAAAATATCTTATTAAATGAATGCAAGCATAGTTCAAATTCATTTTCTCCAATGTGTAACTCTGTTATGTTTTGAATGAGTGAGATCAAAGGGTTTTTCTTGTTCATTGTATTGCTGCGATGTATATGTTTTCTATCTTATGCTCTGATCTAAGGGGCTGGTTAAATTGCTAGGATAGGATCCGCAAATTGATGAGGCATATACATGGATTCTGATAAGTATTTTGAGTTGGGACATATAGATAAGATACATTGTAAGGCAGTGTTATGTTAACTAGACCTCAAGCTCTTAGATTAATGTTATGTTATGTTATCTTTCATCTTATGTTTTACAATTTCGGTTGCCCAATGGATAAGACACTAGTCGTGGCTTTAGTCATTTCTAGTAAAAGTTCTTTACTAATATTTCATCGATAGCTTTCTATAAATCGGTAATATCAAAATATCTTATCATTTCTATTTATGTCACTCCTTGTCAAAAGTTGTCTCATGCTTCAAAGTTGGTCAAGGATCACTAAGACTTAGCCACTCTGTAGAATTCTCCTTCATTTTTGAGCCCCTTTTAGGAGTGAGACCTTTTGATTTGTTTTAATGACATCTGCAAGTGTGGTGCGGAGATTGCAGGAGCATTAAGAGATCACCCTCCTGGGTTTTGTAGAGCCCGAAGTGGAGAAGGGTTAGCATAGTCCTTGTCATATGTTGGTCCAAGTCCTCAAGTATCCCAAAAAAAATCTGTAGTTGGCCTCTCCACACATGATTTGAGGGCCTGACTTGGTTCCTTCCCTTGCGGTAGTGTAAAACACCATTGTGTGCAATCTGGGGAATCGACAAAAATGGTGACTTTGCTAGGGAAGAATGTTTAAAATATCTGGTTAGAAACAGATTGAATCATTCTTTGTTGTTTGAGTCAATTCTCATAAATGTTGCCTGAGAATCTATTATAATTCATCTTTCAATGTAAGTTCTATCAAGATTTGTCCATATTTTAGGATTATTTCATAATTTCTCACAAATTGTGGGTGGTGACTCTGAGATCTTTGCACCAGTGTGCATTATTTGAAAAGAAACTAAAAGAGAATCAAAGAACTTGTAGTAGAGATGGAGCATATTTGAGCTCTTATGATGAAGTACCCCAACAGGTTGAGGAAATAATTCACATGACAAAAAAGGAGGAGTTGCAATGCTGGTTTAAGATCAGATCTGAGCTAAAAAACTATAGAAGACGTGTAGATATTTTCAGATTTATCACCATAGCAAGCCGACAAAGCTGATTTCCAGCCACTACACTACTTCCAGGTACTTTAGATTTTCATGAGTCAAATGTATTTTTGTGAAAGTCATTTATAGAAAATACTTCTCTATTAAGTGAGATAACCCCTAAGGAAGGGAATGGTAGTAATCTTTTTACATACTTCTGAAAATTAGTTTACAAATTTTGTAATAATTTGAGTGAAGTATGTTTCTGAGTCATACATTGTAATAGTGTAAGACTGTTGAATAGATGCATTGTTGCTTGTATATCCCTAAGAAGTATTCAGTGTAAAAATTAAACATAAGAAGTCATTGTTAAGCCACAACAAAATGTTTTCTGTTGAAAGATATAGACCATTAAATTTTAATGGTATCTAAGGTTTCCCAAACCTCGTTCTTGCTAATTTTAGGGAGCATTTACCAAATTTTAATGGGAAAGGATTAGAAGAAACACATCAACACCTATATAGGTTTTTTGATTTAATATGAGATTTTGAGATAAGTTAGGAAGATGTTTGTTTGACTCTTTTTGTTCAATCTTTAAAAGAAAATGCTAGAGACTAGTTTTCATATCTCCCAGAGGGTTTTATCTCTTCATGGGATGGGTTGAATGCATCTTTCATAGAACAATTTGGTGAAAGAGTTAATCCAAGTTCAGGTATAAAAGGATTCATGGGTATTAAAAGAAAAGAGGATGAGTTGCTCCTTGTTTTCAATCTCAGATTTACAAGAACATTGGATGATATTCCTAGAGGTTATAAGACAAATGATGCAGTGTGTTTCGTTGTTTACTTAGTTGCATTTGATAAAGAAATGAGCTATTTACTAAGGGATACAAATCCTAAAATATTGTACCAAGCTTATAGGATAGCAATGGATATTGAGAACAATTTGAAATATGGAATCCCTAAGGGTTGTTTCACTATAAAAGTGTGTTGTCCTAAGATATCAGACATTGAAGAAAGGTGTGAGCCAAGAGGTGAAGATCAATGTCAAAGCATCTACATCCCTACTAATCGCACTAACCATACTATGAATTGTGATTCAAATAAAAATATAGGTGAAGAGAACTTGTCTCAAACAATAGTTATTCCTCATATTAGTGAAGATGAGGTTCATGAAAATGATACAAGTGATACAAAGATGGGGGTAATTTTAGTAGGTACACCAAATGACAAAATTATCAGTCCTTCTAGTAAGAATGCCATAGAAAGGGTTTATCATCCCTCTTATGATGGATATAATAGCATATATGAAGGAGAATTGGAAGGTTGTACATCTGAATGTTATAATGCTTGTGTGCAAGATTTTGATGACATAGATTCATCTTCTCAAGAATCAGTCATGTGTAATGATGGAATCTTGAATATCGTTACACCATTCCTTGTTGATAATGCTCATAAACCAAAGAACTCCATGGCATGTTCTATTGAAGAAGATATGCTTTATCCTGTGCTTACACCATGTCAATTTATCCAGGGTGATGAGTGCAAATAATTAGTCAAGGTAGATATGCTTGAAATTGATATTATAAGTAATAATATACTACCTATCTCATTACATGTAACACTCTATGTAGTTGATCAAATTGTTCCTAAACTCTCTAATCATGAGGACACATGTAAACCAACAGATGTGGTTGGAAAAGATGAAGAAAAGGGCCAGAGCATTCATGATGATTTTGTTGAAACTTATGAGAGTTATAACACTAAAATTTGTTATAGCTCAGATTATGATTACCTTATGCCTAATAAGGATGAATGTGAATTTGAGGTAGGTAAAAGTTTCAATGAAACTTTTAATACATTGTTTGATGAGGAGGCAGATATGGATCAACCTCTGCTTTGCTTAAATATCTATGAGAAAGGTTTTCATATGGTTTCCAATCCTTTGTATGAAGAGATGGTTGAGAAACTAGAAATGGTGAAGATTGACCAAAATGTGAATGTTGACTTAATTTTATGTGATGAAGATCATTTTTATCCCATGATTGGTTATGCTAGCAATTTTGAATGTGTTTTAGATGCTTGTGTAAAGCGGAAAATCGAACCCTAGGTGTTCCCCCACTCCAAGGAGAGAGAAAGGAGGTCACTAGGATTGACGGTTTTCACTTAGGAGAGACTTTACATTCAAAAGAGGGGTTGAAACTCACAAGATCCAATCCCACACAATGCAAGATTGAATTCTAAATGAGTTTCAAGGGTTGAGACAGCAAGGATACCCTCTTTTGTAAAGAATGTAGATAGAAGGATTGAACTAGGAGTGTATGTAAAAGTAAGAAAGATTTGCTTGTAGATGGAGATAGGGACATGGGATGAAGCTACGGACCTGAAATTAGCAGTAAAATGTCGAGACGATGCTATCCTGCAAGTTTGAGTGAAAGTTGATGGGATGATGGCGCCCAGAGTGCACACAGTCCTTCGAAAAATCCGCGAAATGAAGGGGGATCTGTTTGTCTCTACACAAGGATTCCAGATCTCCAATTATAGCTGCGTACCTACAACCTACACACAAAAAAGAGAGGACGATTGGGGGGTTAGGGATTAGGGGTTTGCCTTCAGGTCAAACCCCGGTTTTGGAATTAACCAAGAAATGAGAATGCTATAAATGTAAATGTTTGTAATGTAATCAAGTATTGATACCTTGTTGTAAGAATGTTTGTATTCTTACATGTGAAGGTGTAATGATGTTGTATGTTGTATGTTGTAGGTGATCTCCTCTTCAATGGTTGAATCCTTGTCTTGAATGCAACACCTAGCCTTGAATGGAGACTTAGAATGCTCAATTGCTTGAAGGAATGCTTGAATGCTTGAATGTTTGAATGTTTGCCTATTGCTTCCACCTCTTGCATACATATGTTTTTCCTCTTTTTTCCTTTTTCTCTTGCCCTCTCAAATGGGAGGGGAAATGTAGTTTATATACTTGTCAATTAGGGTTAGGAGACTGATTTTTCCGACCTTAGGCCAACCTAGGAGCATTATTTTCCAAATTTGCAAACTTGAAGACTCGATGCCCAACAAGAGACCGGGCCCAAAATAGGGCTAGGGACCAGGGCGCTGGGCGCCATGGTCCCACCTCCTGGGATAGCAGGGTGCAAGGAGGATCAGGCCAAGGTGCAGAAAGATGTAGTTTTTGTTGTCATAAACAGGTTTCAGGGTCTCCATTCAGGTTCAACGTTGCGCCGCCATCGTGAAGACCCAAATGCAGTCGAAATTGCAAGTGTCGCAATTTTACGATGCTACAGCTTGTAAGAAGGATTTATGTGATAAAGAAAGGGCCATCTAAGGCGATCAAGGAATTTTATTTGTCCCCATTGATAGCAATGTGCAAGAATATAAGTTAGAATTCTTAATCACTTGCTAGTTGAGTGTTTCCTTAATTAGAAGGGACTTGGATGATATCAAATGCAGGATTGGTTTACAATTTGCAAATGTTTTTTAATGTGGTCAACATGTATATGGGAATATTTCAAGTCATTGATCACATGTGTAGATGAGAATCAAAACATTGATAAGGGTAAATATTGGAGCTTTAGTTTTGATGTCCTTGGGCCATCAATTAGAGTTTGATTTTCTTAAACTATAGTATAGGGTATAGGGAAAGGAGGTCAACTCTTCAACCCAATGGAGATGTACAAGTGTATTCATACTTGTGCTGGTAATATGAAAACTAAATATAGTTGAAGTTTGAAGCTTTGATGAAATGAAATGAAGCCATAAGAGAAGATGAATACCAACATGCTAAATTACAAGTGCAGGTTATAAAAACTTGTACATGGAACAACTATAATGAGTTTTCAGATAAAGGATTTGATCTTGATAAGGAATGTTAGATAGGAAGAAAAAGGAAGGCATTGTATGTTTGATGTCATCTGCTCAGGTTCATATCCGATTCAAAGCAAGTTGGGAGAGGATTTTCATTTCATATCTTCTCCAAGGAATGAGAGATGTAGTCCTTGAATTTACTATTCATGGATAGTTCTTGTAATTTTACATCTCTTGAAGTATTTCTTTTCCATGAGTAGTAGATTAGGCCTTGTATATATTAGACTAGATTTATTTTTCTGCTTTGGGCTGCCTTGTCCAAGTAGTTCTCTTTTTGGTCTACTCTGCATCTGGTCTACTTAACCAAAGATTCTAGATCCTCATACCATCCTTAAGTGATGATCATCCCCAACCAGAGCCACTGATAGTCCTGAAAAAGACTGTGAAAATTGGTGTCCTCGACAATGTTTTATCATTTTGAATTCATATTGTTCTTTGTTTTTACCCTCAAGGTTTATGGTTTCTAGGTTTATGTGTTCCTGGGTGAGCCTTTTGTTTTAAACCTAAAGCCTTTTATGTTTCTTCATTATCCTTTTACTTAAAATTGACAGTCTTTTCCATCGTCGAAGGGACCATGTTCATTTCCCTAGGTGTTATTTCCTCTACCGGGCTTTCTTCCAAGACCTTACGCCTTTTTCACCATGGTCGGGCCCCTTTTAAATATTCCTACGGGTATTTATTTTCCCTAAGTCTGGCATTAATATTTCATCTTATTTCTCCATGTTTAAATATCAAGCAACTAAAGGTTCCATGATTTTGCACATGCATCAAATGGACGGTGATGTTTTAACTCAAGTGGGAAGATTCTCAAAAGATAGCGACAAGTTTTGGGCAGACTTTGTAAAGATGCACATAATGATCGAGTAGATTGGATGATCCTCATAGTCTCGCGAAGGAAGATGCAGGGAAGTTAAGGACTGCGATATCACATGATGATGTCATGTGTCCCAGGCAGATCAAGAAAGTACGAAGGTGGGACCATTAATAGAATCGAGATGGAAGATGATTGGACAATGCACGATCAGACTTTTGTGGACCCATCTTGCTATGTTGGAAGGTCATTATCAATGTTGACTGATGGTGATCGTACGATGTGCCATGCTCAAAAAATCTACAGTGGAAATAGAGAGTTTTTCAAAGGGAATGAGTTGGACTATTTAGTTGTTATTCACGCGGGAAAATTGAAGGCACAAGAAGATAAGATTGTTGACATAGAATAAACAAAGACGTGTCAAGGCGTATGGATGTTGACTGATTCTCAAAAGGTTGATTTAGGAGGTGTTTTGTTGGGTCGAGTTGTATTAGTGGACAAAGATGGCGATACCAAAGGTGGCAATATCAACAAGTTTTCATTGTCACCATGGAAAGAAATTGAGATCTTCAGAAGGATCAAGGGGATAGGGATATGTAGTGTCATAAAATTGTAACCCTAGCAATTTTAATCATATTTGAAGTCCTCACCTTGGAAAAGACATCCTCCTTCATAGCCGAGACCCCTTTATGCACCTTCACCCTTGGGTTCTTCCTTGCTCGGGACTTGTTCCTACCTGCAGACTCTGTCCCCACCTCTTAGGGTGGCCCTATGATGGGTTTGCCCAGTTTGCTATGCATAATTTGACCTTTGGGGTTTGCAATTCTTCTTTGTTGCCCTTTAGTGATTGGGAATTAATCCTTGAGGCATGTATAAAGGGAGATTAAATTCCATCATTTGAGGGAGGCGATACATGAGCAAGATAAGTATAATAAATGAAATTCAAGCAAAGGGTCTTCATTATCAAGCATTCAAGAATTCAAGTCTTCTTCATTCATCCATTGGAGCAATATTACAATATTCATTTGCAATAATGTGTATGTGTTAGGGTTTTGTCATGTTACATGTCGTTTCATGCAACACTTGTGATTACATTGAAGAAGCAAAGCAATTATCATTGACAAATTGCAGATCTACAAGTTATACAATTCCATTATTTACATTTCAATATTTGCAATTACTTTCTTTCAAGGTTGATTCCTCAATCGAGGTTTGACTAAGGCAAACCTCTATCTACAACCCTTCTCCTCTTCTTTTTTGTGTGTAGATTGCAAGTGTGTGGCTGTAATTGCAGGTTTGGGCTTTATTTGCAGAGACGAAGAAACCCTTTTCGTTTCACGGATTTTTCGAAGGACCATGTACACTTTCGCCACAGTCCCAACGACTTTTCTCCAAATTTTTAGGGTAGATTCTTATTAATCTAATTGACTCAGATCCGAAGTTACAACGCAATCCCGAACCGGTAGCTACTCATTTCACTCATTTTCTCTCTTTGTTCCACATTGTCAGCAAGTCAACTTTCCTATTTACAAAAGAAGGAAAAACACACTTAAACCCTTGCAATCCACTTGGAATTCACAGCCTTGTCTCCTTTGGATTTTGATCTAGTGGATTTAGGGCACTCTTTTGAATGTAAAGTTTCACCAAGTGAAAATCATCCTAGTGACTTCCTTTCTCCCTCGTGGGTGGGGAGTCACTAGGGTTCAATTTTCCACTTTATAGGATGATTTATGAGCTGGAAATGAAGTGATCAAGGATTTGTCAATAAAATCATAGGATGCGTACTATCAGAGATTCTCACAGTAAGGTAGAAAATCAAGAAAATTGTTGCCGAGAAACTTTCAAAAGATAAGGACTCAATATCCAAAAAAGGGAGATTTTGAGGTAGAAAGGTGAGTAGCCTTGAAGATTCGTCGCCCCCTAGCACCCAAACCCAAGGTGCATCAGGTTTTCCCAATAGGGTTGAAAGATTCATTGGAGCTATAGACTCTTCAGGCAGCTACAACATTGACTAGTGCCATCATCTAGCATGGGACGTCATTAGCACACCCTCTTGTGCTGGATGATGAACCATTAGTTGCTCCAGGTGGCGACAAAGAACCCATTCAACATCTGTGTGTTAGTTGCTTAGGGATATGCTCAGGGATGGATGACGAGGCTGTTGCAGATGGATCCACATCTCATTTGTGCATGATTTGCAGGAGTAGATTTTAGGCCCGCATGACTAAGGATGTGGCGCTGACAGGGGAGTGTTACATCTATTTTTTCACCATCAGCTATAGACACAGGTGTGTTGATTTGAATTCATAGCATTTTATTTATCAGTCATTTTAAATTTGTAATTACATAAATGAGTTTTCATTTATACATCAATTTAAATTGAGACAAATAATATGAATTTTAGGTTGCAGCAATGGTATCCCATACTCCTTCCGCAGTTACTATAATTGCAACTTTGATGCTTAAGTTGCAACAATGGTATCCCATACTCCTTCCGTTGTTACTACAACTGCAACTTTGATGCCTGAGGTATAAATTTTGTAACATGTTAAAATAGAATAGTACACTTTGAATTCAAAAAAATTACAAGATATACTAACTATCTTTAATGCTTGGTCCAATTTTTGGTTTGCAGGTGTTGACAGGGGACCAAATATCCTAGATTTATGATATCACTCTCTCAGCGATCAATTTTGGCCTACAAGGCTATACAGTATCATATTTTGTACAACATTTTTCATGTATTGTTTTGATGGAATATTCAAGTCATTTAATTTTAGATTTTTAAAATTTTGTTTAATATATTATCTGTACTAATATCTCATTTTATTTTTTAGAGTACCCCCTCCACGTCTAGGCCTTGTCCTAAACAAAAGAATTCCTCAAAGACACCAAAACATGGGAAGAAGTTAATTGAACATATTTTTAGGTGTTCAATTGTTTGAAAATGTTGAAATCAAGTCTTAGTTGGGGTTTGTAGATTGATTAGTGTTTTTTTGTCTATTTTACATGTACAACGACCATTGAGCTATGTGGATTTATTGAATGCACCTGATTCGCCCATGGATCGAGAGAGGGTGAAGGTATGTATCTCTAATTTATTTTCTTGATTTCTTTGATTATATGCACTTGTACATGTGAACTTGTGATAAATTTTAATCTTATAATTTTTTCGTACAGGAAATATCCATAGCTGCTTCATCAATGGCAAGCCCTCCTCCATGCACTGCAGAAGCATCTCAAGATCCGGTACACTTTTGTTTGATATACTACATTAATTATTTTTAACCTACAATACTTATCATTATATTAAATTTGTTTAATCTTTGATCATTTTTTGTATAGGTAATAGCAATAGTTTCTCCATCAATGGTGAGCCATCCTCAGTCCATTAGAGAAGCATCTCAAGCACCGATACGTCATTGTTCTCTATATTATAGCTTTTAAGTCTTTTTGATGTATTTATGTTAGTACATTGTATTAATTGTATATTTAATCTATAATAGCTCCCTTCGCGATTTGGCCATAACGTGGATCCTTTTAAGTTTGTCTTCAAGAAAACTCCTAAGAGTGACAAGGAGAGGAGAGCAAAGACATTAGCTCTGAGATCAGCCGATGAGGTAATCTACATTTCAATTGCAAAGGAATTATAGTTAAATACATAGTTATGTTGTTAATTGTGAGCTATTTTCTACAAAAATAATTCTAACTTGGCTTTTGAATTGTGGTTTTGCAACCATCTATAGAGCCGCATATTGCATCAAAGAGGCTCGATTTTGATGATCTACCACAAGTTTAGGATCATATAGTGTTAGTTGTGGTCATAGAATGACCAATACATATAGATATATTCTACATTTTTATTGTATATTGATTTGAACATGGCATATACCATATTTTTGTAGTACTTGTATTGACTTGGTAGACATTCTTTTTAGATATATATATATAAATATTGATATTCGATCGAATAAATGTGTACTGAGTTCATTATTATGTATTTGTTGTATTTCGTGGTTGTCCTTTTATAAAGTTAATTGATCATTTGCCTATGTAATCAACAATATGAATATAAACAACAAAAAGCTATGATATAAAACATTGCAATCATGGAATATGATTTGATAAAATTTCTAAAATGTCGAATTAACCCTAAAAAATTCCTTCTATCTAGTTCATTATTGTGTATTCATTGTATTTGGCGGTTTCCCTTTTATAAATTTAAATGAATATTTGCCTATGTAATCAACAATATGAATATAAACAACAAAAATCGACAATATGAATATAAACAATAATATGTGTGTGGTACGAGAGCACCCTAATGCTCACAATGGTCAAATTTTGGTTCTTGTGTGAACAAACCGACGTCACGAGCATGTCCAGGTGGGCAGGTTTGCATTAGGAATTCTCCTCTCATGCATCTCAAAGCGTTAGAACGTCGAGTCATACCCTACCAATGCGATCTCTCAAGTGCCTTGAGTCCAAAAAATTGTCAAACTTTGACGGATTGTTTCTTCCAATCCAAGACAAATATGAACGATCCATTTGAACCTATGGGGTTATGTGAGGCTCCTCTACAATGGAATATCTCAGTTTTTTACGACTCAGAGCCATTTTCAATTGGTAGCATTTTTTTGTTTGCTGCAAAAACTATCAGTTGCATGCAATGCAAAGTTGCAAGATAGGCTAAATTGATTCAGTTCGTTGTGTGAACAAATCGATGTCACGAGCGCATCTGGGTGGGTAGGTTTACGCTAGGAATTCTCCATTGGTGCATCCCAAATAGTTAGAATGTCGAGAGTCATACCCTACCGGTGCGATGTACAAGTTGCTTGACAATTTTTTTGACAATAATGACAATTTTTGTTCAAATTGTATCTAGACTCAATCTATGACTCCTATGACCCGATAATGACTCAAATAATTATCCATGATTATACAAGAATCAATAATGGTCATGATTTACCTTATCACATCACATAAACTCAAAACATAGTCACAAAACATAGACACAAAAAATAGTCACAAAAACTTATCACATATTATTCAAAAATTTGCCATTCAATATGGTCAAATCAGCTCTTGGCTATTTGAATATACAAAAAAATTTCTTACAAATCATCTCATGGGATTTTATACAAAATTTGGCATTACAATATGTGCGATTTAGCTCATCGCCATTTTAATATACAAAATTTGGCATCTAAATATGTACAAATCAGCTCATTGCCATTTAAATATATAAAATTATGCCCCTAAACATGTAAAAATCAGCTCATGGGAATTTATAGATAGAAAAAATGAATATAGAACAATTCATCAATGATATATACAAAATTATCAAAATCGTTCTACTCTGAGCCATAGAATCAATCAATTGAGCCTTCAGGATCGGCTCTAACCAGTATTGTGTCAAGTATTGCCTCATGGTCAAATTCACAAACTTTCCATTAAATCTTGTTATGAGGTCTACCATGATACTTCATCAAATGAATATTTGTTCGAACAAAAAGGTTAGAGAATTGAAGAATATGTCTATGTGTTTCAAAGTCCTCGAACAACCAAACATTAGAATTCTTGATAGGGTATCTCCTAAGCCATGTTCCTGTCATGACAACAAACCCTATTGGGTACTCAATACCCTCTCCATCAATTACTGTGGTTGTCAATTTTGTTTTAGACTCAACACAGTGATACAAATTGTAATTCATTCCTTCTTCATTGTTCTCTTCTGCAACAACTACATACACATGACCTGCATTTTATAAAGTGATACTTAATACCAAAAATAAAGTGTGATGTACAACAAAATGAACCAAAAGTAATACTTGCAAAAAAAGTAACTCAAAAAATCACCTGAATCCTCTAGGTCGGATACATGGTCAAAATCCACTGATGTCTTTGTCTATCTCAATTGTAGTGCTTTGAGAATTTGATATGTATCAATGGGAACCAATGATCTACAAGACCATTTGTCAACCCACTCTTGTGATTCACATTCTTCCCACAAACAATACATGCATGAAGAGAAAAAACATACCATTTGTCTTGCATAAATTACTAGTGAACTTACATTTGAACACAAATGAGTGCATGTCACTCGATCCTGCAACTATAAAACAATCTAGAAAGTTTTCAATGTTAGATTCAGTGATCAACTAAAAATATCTATGAACCATTGATGTACCTAGATTACCTGGACCCATCGTAGAGTTACACCATTGCACAATTGTTTCTGCATCTATCAACTCAGCACCACCTTCATACTTCAATTCTTCTCTAGCTATGTCTCTTTTTACACATGCTCCTGCACCATCGTACTATCCCTTACCATGCCCAGCTTCAGTGAAATTCCAAAAATGTTGTACACCACTAGTGATATGCATCCTTGTCAACCAATAAAAAAATCCTTGCATTCTTGAATTGTTTGGTGCAATTATCTGACCATGTTAAGTGTCGGTTGTATTGTATGTTTTTCCTTTAAATTATCATAAAAAACTTTAAAGCATCCTTTTACAAACTCTGATGAATGAGTACAATCATCACTTATGTAGAAGTGATACTCTCTCACAACCTTTCTATCCTCCTCTGTGCTATCATCTGCATGCATGAATGTTATGCGTACAAAAATAGAAACTTGTGTAGAATGATAATACATAGATTGCACTTCATTTTGAGGTTGTAGTGTATAACTTTCAGCAAAATCAATGATAGAGACAATGGTGCCAAGAGGAAATGTGTCCTTACATAACTTGAATTGCTCATCTAACCATGGAACTCTATGTGTATGCATTATGTACTCATAAACTAGTTTCTCTTCAAACATTTTCATAAATTTAGCTACAAGTATATCATTTTTCACTAGCTCACATCTCTTCAAATCTTTTCCATCTTTAACTCCATATGTGATTGCCATGTATTTTCCAAAAGAAACTAGTTTCCTACCAATTTCATGTGTGCTCTCCAAATGTACACATCTTGGTAAATGTTGCAAACCACCACATATGGCACAAGAACCTTTCAAACAAGACATCTTATAATAAATGCAAACGTCATGTCTATTACATAGCACACTAGAAATAAATTCTCTTACTGACTTAGGAGGTGCTTGTACATTGTATTCCTACAAAACATTGTTAGTGTGCAAAGTAGAAAAAATATGATGAAAAATATCACAGTGCATGGAAAATTCAATATGCATCCTACAACAACACGTGGTACGTACATGATTAATCTTAATATAAAAAGTGCCATTTCAAAAAATCTTTTATAAATTCTTATTTGAGGAAACTTTTCAAGGAATCTTTCAGAAAAATTTTGTTTGAGTCATATCCAAATAGTGTCTGGCATGTTGCTCACGATTTATAGACCCAGTTCACTTTCTAACAACATCTATTTGGTTGGGTGAAACTCTTGTGTTGTCATGCCAAAATTTTTCAATTAATGTTCTTAGTGCATCAACAAAAACCTTGTCTTTGCATGGTAGTCTACCCAATAATTCCCAAAGAGAATTAGTGCTAGGTTCCTCTATTTTTTCTCACCTTTGTAATGCTTTACTTAATGTTGTTCTACTAACATTTAATGACTTACTTCTTTTTCTTATCAAACAATCTTTTTTTATTTTCTTGCTCATTATGCTTGATGTAATGACATGTCGAGTAGCATTATAATCTTTGGTACGTGATTTTGAACCGATAGCTTGATATGCATCAAATATATTTCTCACAATAGTTCTTTCGTTGTTACTTTCAGATGATCTTAGGCCTAGAATTTTCATTGTCTCTCTAAAATTCAAATTTTTAATCATTTGAACAATTAATTGACATCTTGCGGTTTGATTTAAGTTTTGAAAATAGTTTTGCCATATTCTTTTAACCATTCTCTTAATAGTTTGTTCATTCATTTTATCGGGCATTGGCTTCAATATATTCTCATCAATGTGAATTAGATACTTTGGTTTCCTACAAATGATTCTAGGAGGTGTTAACATCGATGCATTGTGTACATTCAATTCATTAAATAGAGCAGGTGTATGTTCATCATTTAATTGATTATTCAATGTGGTATCTTCTTCAATTGCATAGGTTCATACAGTAAATCAAATGTCTCTTCTTCAATTGCATTAGGTGCATTATGTTCATTTGGTAAATTGAATTGAGATTTTGAGGATGACATAACTTCTTATTTCCCATGGTTGATATCGGTTGTCCTAAATAAAATCATATTACATATATATGTAAACAAAAGTTCATAGACAAACAAATAACCATAAATATGCATCTTATCATTATTTTTTTGAATCAAAACTATTAAACAATCACAATAATATTGACAAAACTAATAATAACAACAATTCAATCATTTGAAATCATGCAAAAACAAAAAAATTCACTTACGTCTATGTATAAACTAGTGATAGAAGTGTAGACATAGTTGCAGTGGGGCCTTCAACGACCTCAAAAACTTCTTTTGAGATTGTTGAGGCTCTTGGGCAATAAAAATATGTCCAAGTACCCCATATACAGTATATTAATAACCGTGTGTGCACTGTTAGTCCCTAAAATGTTGGCAAGCCCAACGATATTTTTTTTCACCCTGTATGCACTTAGAACTCATAATTGGTGCACATGCGCTCCTACACCTTACAAATGTTATGGCAAGGCAATCAACTAATAGGCTCAGTACCCCATACATGCTATTTGTAGTAAAGAAAATGTGAAGGAAAATGGGGGGAGGGAGAGAGGGAGAGGGAGAGGGAGAGAAAGAGAGAGAGAGAGAGAGAGAGAGAGAGAGAGAGAGAGAGAGAGAGAGAGAGAGAGAGGGGGGGGGGGAAAGAGGGAGGGAGAGAGATAAGAAGAGAGAGAGAGAGAGGGATGGGGTATGGAGGAAGGGAGAAGGGGGGAGAGAGAGAGAGAGAGAGAGAGAGAGAGAGAGAGAGAGAGAGAGAGGGGGGGGGGGAAGTAGGGAGGGAGAGAAGAAGAGAGAGAAAGATGGGGTATGGAGGAAGGGAGAAGGGGAGAGAGGGAGAGAGAGAGGGGGGAGGAAGAGAGAGAGAGAGAGAGAGAGAGAGAGAGAGAGAGAGAGAGAGAGAGAGAGAGAGAGAGAGAGAGAGATGGGGTATGGACGAAGGGAGAAGGGGAGAGAGGGAGAGAGAGGGGGAGAGAGGGGGAGGGAGGGAGAGAAAGAGAGAAAGAGAGAGAGTAAGAGAGAGATAAAGAGAGAAAAAGAGGCACCTTGTACACGCTTGAGAGGGGGAGAGAGGGAGACAATACACATACACACACATATGTGTGTATATATATACTTAATATATTATATATTATATATTATTATATACATATATATAAATATTATATTATATATTTATATATTATATGTATATACACATATTATATATACAATATCATATTATACACATTCCAAATTTTAAACAAAAGTACTATGTACGTGTTGTTTATAGTAAAGATAGAGTGTACACACTTCTTATACCATAAGTACCCTGTATGCGCTTTTTATACCATAGGTACCCCATACACGCTTTTGAATGTTTAGGATTGGAAATAGGCCTAGATGACCAAGTTATGGTTTGGAAGTTTGATTTCCCTTCATTTCCCTCCTTTTTGACATGTTTTATTTTATCAACTTAGTTTCTCAACTTTGCCATCATCATGTTTACACTTCATCAAGTGGCTATTTCTAAAATTGCCACCATATTTTCACCCATCTTCTAAGCTTTCTAACCATATAATTTTTTTTAAATTTGAACAACAACATATTGTTATGGAATTTCTTTTACTAGTGTCTCCATAGTTCTCACAGACATACGTGTACCATTTTTTTAATAGATTTTGATCTACTTATCCAAAATTAAAAAACTTCATATATTATTGTACAACTACACTTGATTCTTTACAATTAAGTTTTTTTTTTGTATTTTCAATTTTTTTAGTTCAACTTATGCTTCGTGCACGAACATGTACCTAATTTTTCAAGATGCACTCGATTGGAAAAATCATAAAAAAACAATACTCAACAAAAAATTACAAACAAATGCACATCTTCTAGTGCTCACTCTTAACTATCTTTTTGCCAAAGGATTTGTCAAAATAATAAATATAACTATGACTTTTTTGATGTGGACGTCAAACACTATGTTATGTTTTTTAGAAAAAATCAGGGTTTGTTTTTCATGTGCAGAGGATTCGACCCCCTTAATCTTATCCAATTTTGAAAACGTTTAATAGTTTGGAAACTAGTTTCAAAGTACTACAATATTTGTTCTTTGAATATCTTCATATCTTGAGTGGATGACATTCAAATTTTGCCTCCAAGTTCAGGTTCACCCGATTTCAGAAAAAAAGTGTCCACTTATACCCCCCTTTTTTACCACCATCTTTGTGCACTTACCCTATGATACATCTTCTATATTTTTTCTGATGATTTATGATGCTTAATTATATTGATATATATGGTCTAAAGGGATCTAAGTTGGCCCAAGAGGGATCAAATGCCGAAAAACAAGATCAAACGTGCAAAACACTAAGTCAACCTCCACTATGAGAATCCTTTGAAAATACAAAGGAAGAAGTACAGATCAGAGAGAAGGTCGACAACACATCAAGGATCATTGGAATCAATGAATTGAAGCTCCATAAGCTACGAAAAGGATCCACAAGATTCATCATTAGCAAATAGGTCCAATGGTTCTGGTGTTTAAAGACATAAAACTGTCTTGGAATCCGAAGTGATAACTTGCTAAAAAAAGATCCAAATGTCACGTGGTTCAGGAATAAGGAAGATAATCATGTTCACAAGCAAAATTCAGCTCCGCAAGATCTGGTGAGCTAATACAAGAAAATGCAAAAAGAAATGTTGAAACTACAAAATATAAAACAAGTTGAAAAGAAATATTTTTGGTTGATGCAAGATTTCCAAGAATCGGGGTGTTCCTACATCACATATACAATAGATAGTCAACATATAGACTTATTATGACAATATTCATACCTTCTTGCTTATAGCAAAGGGTAGGTTCACTCTTAATTCTTTGGAAGCCATTCTCTGAAAGTATTAATCAAGGAAATTCTTTTTCTCGATGTGGGGCAGGCAACTTTTTAGTGTTAATAAATGTATTGAATCTTCGTTTACTACGAGGAGGAGTTATTAGAACTGGATCAATTTTTTTTGGAATATGAGTTGAAGCAATAACAACAATATTTTGTTTGATGGTGGTTTCTTTTTCACCATCAATCGAATTATATGGATCCCCAAGGAGTTCTATCAATAATGCAATAAGGAAGAAATAATCATTCAGTTCATGAATGCTTGGAATCCATATGACGCAAGGAGACATCTTCTGGCATACCATGCTCTTGGTGCTTGCTTGAGACCATACAAAGCCTTCTTCAGCCTCTAGACATGATTCTCTTTTCCTTCTACTTCAAAACCTTGTGGCTATTCCACATATACTTCCTCTTCTAAGTACCCATTTGCTAAGGCACTTTTCACGTCTATATGATGTATGCTCCACTTTTTCTGAGCCGCTAATGAAATAAATATTCTAATGGTCTCTTGTCTTGCTACTAGTGTAAATGTCTCTTCATAATCAAATCTATACTTTTGTGTGAATCTTTTAGCAACTAATATTTCTTTGTGTCTTTCAACACTCCCATCATTGTTAAACTTGGTCTTGTAGACTCATTTGGTGCCAATCTTCTTCTTTTCATGTGGAAGCTCTGTAATCTCTCAAGTATCATTCTTGTGAATGGAATCCACCTCTTATTTCATTTCTTGCATCCAAACCTCATTAGTACATGCATCATCAAAACATGATGGTTTAAAATTAGCCTTGGTAAATAAAGCAAAATTTACTATCTCGCCTATTGGAGTTTCTTCATCTGTTTGATTTGAACTCCTCTGATAAATGTCTCTCAACATTATTGGCTTCCTTGTAGAACTTGGAGATGAATCTATACTTGTACTTGTAATTAAAGAACTAGATGAGGGGCTCCTTGGTGGATTTGTAGCACTTAAAACATAAACATTAGTGGACTGCTCATGATCAATACCATCAATAATAACATCATTTAAAACACATTTTGGCTTCTCAACATGACCTTTTTGATGACCATAAACTCCCCCTTCATTAAAAATTACATCTCTTGAGACAATAAGATTAATAGTAAGGGGATTATACATCTATAAACCTTACTTTTCTCAATATACCCAATAAAAATACATGATTCAGTTTTTCACATCTAACTTTTGTCTATTTTGATCAGGTACATGCACATAAGCCAAACAAACAGAAATTTGAAATAATTAACATTAGGCCTTTTCCCATACCATGCTTCATGAGGAGTCATATTTTTAAGTGCACTAGTGGGGCTTCAATTGAGGATGTACACTATTGTAACAACTGCATCTCCCTAGTAATAATTGCTCAGTCCCTTAGTTTGTAAGATGCACCTTGCCATTTCTACCACTGTACAATTTTTCCTTTTAGCTACTTCATTTTTTTGGTGTGTGTATGAAGTGGTGAGTTGCCTCTTGATGCCATTTAGATCACAATAAATTTGGAAAGCTTTCAAACAAAATTATCCTCCACGATCAGTCCTCAAACATTTGATTTTTCAACCTTTCTCATTTTCTGCGAGGGCTTTGAACCTCTTGAATGTATGTAGGGCTTCATCCTTGGCCTTCAAAAAATACACCAAACAATTTCAAGAGTAATCATCAATAAAAGTGATAAAATATGATGACTTAACCAAACTCATTGTTTGCATAGGATCATAGATATCTGAATGAACAAGGTGAAGTGGTGATGGGCTCTCCATGCATTGCCCTTTGAATTTTTTTCCCTTGCATTCTCGCCTTTAGCACATCCTTCACAAACCTCCTTATTCTCCTCAACCTTGGGCAAACTAGAAATTATGCATGTGATGTTATAAGCTTCAAATTTAGAAAGTTTAAATGCCCATACCTGAGATGCCATAACCAAATTGTATCCTTATATGCCATATTTGCAAGGTTGTTGTTATGTTCACCAGACTTCAAAGCGAACATCTTGTTCTTTGTCATAGGCACAACTGTCATCAACCTATTGCCTTGATTCTTATCATAGATAGTACACCTCTTATTTTCAAAGACAACTTTATATTTATTTTCACATACCTATCCAACACTTAACAAATTGTGCTTTAACTGTGGAGTATAATAAATATCATGAATGCTCTTCACGCCTTCTTTTGTATGGACTTCCATAGCTCCTTTTGCAGCAACCTCCAATGGTTTGTCGTCACCAAGCTGAATCTTGGATTTGAAACTTCCATCCTTTGTTGAAAATAATTTTTCATTCCCTGCCATATGGTTAGAGCATCCAAAATCTAGGTACCAAACATCTTTACTAGTACTTTCACCTTTGGCATAAGATAAAAATAAGTGAATGGGAGGAATCTCACCACTTTATTGAGCATAATTAACACTTTTACCTTCTTTCAATCTGCAATCTCTTTCAAGGTTTCCATACCTATTACAATGGTAACATTGAACATTTCTCTTATCAAATCTGCCTCTACCTCTTCCTCTTCATCTAGAACAACCTCTTCTTGTTGAGTCACCTCTGCCTATGTTTCCTCTTGAATAATTTTGGCTTTGCCCTTTACCTTGGACTTGATTGCTTTAGGTGCTACTGCTATTGATATCTTGATTCTTTGTGATTTGTAATTTGGAAGAAAATGCTTTCTCTACACCTTCAAAAGAATCTTTCAATCTTTTTTCATGAGACATCGGGGATCCAACCAATTGATTGAAGTGAAGGGTTGTCAAATATCTGGTTTCTTCTATGATTATGGCAATATGATTCCATCTTGGTGTCAAAGTTCTCAACACCCCTTTTTATCAAAACTTTATTGCTCACAATTTCTCCAAGTGTAGCCATTTTATTGACCACATCTTTGACTCTGACACAATAGTCACTTATACTTTCAGCTTCTTGCATCTTTGAATTCTTGAACTTTCACTTCAATGTATAAAGCTTGACAACCTTAACTTGAGCACTACCTTGGTAAGTTTCTTGTAAAGTCTTCCAAGCATCTTTGGTAGTTGTTGCTCCTGAAATTCCTTGGAAAAAAGCTCTTATCAAAAGATATTTGAATTTGATTCAAAGCTTCAACATTCTTCTTCCTTGCCTCCTTCTTGGTTGTTCTATCATTTGCAAAAAGGGCATTCCAATTAGTTGGCTTCTAGTTACCCGATTCAACAATCTGCCACATATCTTTTCCTATCAAAAAGGTCATCATCTTTATCCACCAATAATCACATTCATTCCCATCAAATTCTAGAATGTTCATGCTATTAGAATTTGATATGATTAACTTTGGTGAAATTCCAACATAAAAACTTCAACTCAAAATAATATTACTTGCTCTAATATCACTTGTAGAATATGAAATGACCTTGTTCCTAAAGCCAATTGATAAACTAAGATAATTATGAAAAAGAAAAAGAAATGACAATAGTAAATAATTGCAGAGATATAGAAATCACAATTTAGAATTAAAAATAGAGTACCTTATTTTTACGAACTACACACTCACAAATTCTCTATTCCGGCTTGATAAAAATAATATGAAGCTTACAAATATATAGATCACTGGCTTCTTGAAAAATAAAAGTGTATAAATAAAGAATTTTAGATAACTGCTATAAACAATAGTTTATTACATGCATTAGTCATAGATTTTTTAAAACTAACAATAAATCATCACTAGTTAGCCTCTCTAGAACTCATAGCATATGCAACATGCTTTATTCTCAAGAACAAAAAAAAATCAATTGAACATGTGAATGCAAAGACTAACAAAACAACTAATGCATGCAAAGAACTAAAATTAGCCTAAACAAACTACGCAATTGAAGTATGGTGGTGCATGGATGTGTTTGGTGGTGGAACTAAGAATTCACCATTAGTTCTTCACAAGGGCTACCTAAACCGTTATATATGTTCAGAATTTATATTTTTCAAACACGCACTTTATGGATAGATAATTTAGATGAATTTCACCTTGGACTATAAGCATCAATATGACTGAAATTATGAATTTTATATGGACAATGAATTTCTTTCAAGCTATGAAACATGAATTATGCCACAGTTACTTTGACTTTGCAATTGGAAGTAAAGATAGATAACAAGGGTTCTTGATCTTCCTTTTAAAATTTTGCACACCTACATCTTTAAACTAATCATTGTTGTAGTTATCGAAGCAAATCGATAGGTTGAGTCATCAACCTCTATTATTTAAATAAATTTGATTTGGTTTTAGGATATCTAGTCAGAATTTTTATGGATAATACATGCTATACATATAAAATATAAATCATGAGTTGTACAGAGGTTTAAAAACATAATTTGGGTTATGTGTAGGGTTTGAGATAAAATGCTTGGAGACTTATCAAGTATGGAGACTATAGATTGATGGGCATGATTAGATTTGATGAGTATGATTACAATGTTGCTAAAGTGATTTGGTTGAAGATGAATGCTTAGGTTTGGTGATGAAGATTATGGATCTCTAAACTTATATCATCTTTAACTAGAGATTCACAATGGAGAGGGAAAAAAATAGGTTCAACACTAATTATTTTGAACTGACTTGAATGAATGTTAAGTAATGATTCCTTTTCATATGAAGATGATGCATTTGATTAATTCTTTTGCTATATGCATTGAGGAGAAGTGTTGTAATAAGATTTGTTTAAGAATGATCCTTGTAGAAGAACATGATTATTAATTTCAATGTTCTTATTGTCATGTGTGGTCAAATTTGAAAGAATATATGATTAATAGCTCTTACACTATTCTAAGAAGAGAGTTAAATGAAATTATTATATTATGTAATAACTGAAACAATATAAAATTAAGCAAAAAACTCCTAGCTATGCATATAGTAGAGAAAGAAAACTAATCACTATTATTGATTCAATAAAAATATACATAGAGAAGTAATTTATAAATCTTGATAGCCAAATTACAAACTAAAAATAGTAGTCAGTTGAAAAACAAAATGGCGTTCTATAGAAATAAACTATGAAAAATTAACTAAAGCTTAACAAACTGTTCTAAACAAAGATCCCAACAAAAGAAGTCTAGAGGACAAACAAACTATTGAAGAAATGAGAAAAATATAGGAAAGAACAAGTAACTGTTAATAGATATTGCATAAATGCAATTGAAGTGCAACAAGTGTAAACTAGAGTGCCACCATATGAGCATATGAGACTCCTAAAACTAGCCACTATTGTGAAGCCAACACTATCCATAGATGCATGTCTTCAATCTCCCCTTGGATGAACAAGGGGGATGAGACCCAACTGAGTCCTTAACCGAACAAAACTGGCTGTAGGAAGGGCTTTAGTAAAAATATCTACAATTTTCTTGGATGTAGGACAAAACTATAATTCGACTTTCCCTTCTTGAACTAAATCATGAATGAAGTGGTGGCAGATCTCAATGTGTTTGGTGTGTACACGAAAGACTAGATTCTTGGTCATGGCAATTGTACTAGTGTTATCACAAAAAATGGTCATCGGATAATATTGAACCAAATGAAGATCTTCTAAGATCTTGTGAATCCAAATGGCCTAGAAACTAGTTGTGGTTGTTGTGATGTATTCTACTTCTGCGGAAGAGAGAGCCACAGTTGCTTATTTCTTACTACTCCATGAAATAGCTCAACATACATGATATCAGGTCTAGTAGTATAGTGAGTTACATGAGGCTCATAACCAAAAATTTATATAAGGCGACTTCTACTTTGGAGCTTGCATCTTCCTTGGTCAATTTATCACCATGTGCTATAGGTATGCTATATAGCAATAAACACAAAATTTCTTGAAAAAGCAGATAAAACTTTATATTTATTCAAAACTGAATACAAAAGACTTATTGATCACGTGATCAAGGATCAATGATCAAATGATAAAAGACAAATTTAATTACAATCTACCTCTTTATATAGAGGCCTTTGGCACATGAATGCCACCTAAAAATAAAAAATAAAACATGCAGTTAACTTTTTATGCAAATTATATTTTTATAAAAAACATATCTTTAACTGCAGTTAACAACTTAATGTAAATTCTATTTTTAGGGCTCTTATTTTAGCTCCTAGAGTTCTTCTCATGCAAGTCGAAGAAATTACCAATATTCTAATTTTATCTCATGCAATGAATTGCAATTTTAACTATAGTTGATTACATCCATGTGGGGAAATTAACATGCCAACATTCTCCCCCTTAATTTCAACCACTAATCGATTTAAAACAAAGAACAATTGTATCTTCATCCAGCTTCAACAGGCTCAACTCCTACCATGATTTGTCATGCAACGATCTCTATTAAGATTGCAAAATTCTTGACCTTTAACTCCTTCAAGCTTTTTCTAAGACTTGGATCTGACTTCCTCACATGATTGCATATCGGTGGCTTAAAATAATTTCTCCAGCTTTCACAAAACTTGTGATCTTCTCTCCTCTCATAGAGGTTTTCTCTCCTTTTTTTTTGACAAAAAATACTATGGCCTCTTCAAAGACCATGATTGGGATTCCTCACGAATTGAGGGCTTCACCATTCATAGTTGGTTTCAAACTTTATTGCACTGGTTGGATCTTCTCAGACATGAGGTTATTCAAAACCTCGATTCCTTCTATTGTTGGACTGTGAATCCCTTTGACTTCGACCTCCTCCTATGAAGATCGAGTTTTATTTTTCACCTTCATTTGATGTGTTGACTTCATTTTTCAACGTGTATGGTTGTGTTCAAACTGCACACTTAGACTAGAGGCAATAGACTTCCATTACAATAACCTTCAACATACAAATCATCCTTGTTTAATCTTTGTTCTTCTTGAGAATTTAAACATGGCAACAAAGCTTCATCTTGAAAATGATGATCTTCTCATCTCATCGACCTTCCCTTCTTACTGGTCAGATCTCCTTGAATCTTTTTGCAACTTCAATGATTTAACCCATATAATTTCTCGAAGATGGATTTGATACCAATTGAAAGAATAAATGATTAATAGATTTTACACTATGCTAAGAAGAAAACTAAATAAAATTATTATGTTATGCAATAACTGAAACAATATAGACTTAAGCAAGAAACTCTTAACTACGCGTACAACAAAGAAAAAAAAATGATCACTATTATTGATTCACTGAAAGTGTACATAGAGAAGTAATTTATAAATGTTGATAGCTAGGCTACAAACTAAAAATAGTAGTTAGTTGAAAAACAAGCCAGTGTTCTATAGAAAGAAACTATGGAAATTAACTAAAGATTAACAATTTTTTTAAAACAAAGATCCCAACAAAAGAAGTCTAGAGGATAAACTAACTACGATATGCAGATTATTGAAGAATAGAACAAAATATAGGAAATAACCTAAATGTTAAAAGATACTGCTAGTACACAGTTTATTAAGCATGAGAGAATTGAAAAAAAAAGCAACTGAATTGTAGCGAGTGTAAACTAGAGTTCTACCGTATGAGTGTATGAGACTCTTAAAATTAGCCATTGTTGTGAAGCCAACTCTATTTGTAGATGCATGTCTTCAAAATTGGAGTTTTCCCTCTTCTAAAATTGGATTGTTTTAATATGTTATTATAAAATAAGTTTAAACTGGGAAAATTGTTGTTCTTTAATTAATAATAACAACATACAAACCATGTTGTTGAGGCAAATGTAGCCTACATTGGGTTAAAAATGGCTATCCATGGTGGTTTCAAGAAAGTCTGGTTGGAAAGTGATTCACTAAATATAATCAACTATTTGATTAAAAAGAATATTCCTAGCTGGACGATTAATCATTTAATGCAAGAGTGTTTTGATATGATTGACAAATTTGAGGCAATTCAAGTTTCGCACATTTTCAGAGAGGGCAAAAGGCCTGCAAACCACATGGTGAATCTCAACATTGCGAGAGATGATGAAAAGTGGTGGTGGGAAGGGGATTCCTTTCCAATTTAGTTGTATGAATTGGCAAGGGAATATACCGTAAATCTCTCTCCAATTGAGAATTAATTATGAAATCTTTTCACATGTGTAAATCTATTCATAGAAATTTGTGGCGGTGACCTTCCAAATTTTTCCCATGGGTCTAGTTTGCTTTTGTTTGTTTGAAGCCTAGTTTTAGTGCTAATAGTAAAATTTATAGAGGCAACAATCTTATGGGGGGAGACAAGAACAAATTGGAGCAGTCTTCGTTTGAGCTTTGGGAGAATAATAAAGAGGTTTGGAGGGAAGTTGTGGATGGAGATATGGAACCATTTGTCACGAAACTCCATCGTCAGAATCACCAGTTCATGGATTTATTTGTGAAAAATTGGAATAATGGGGTTCTAGGTGTGTATGGGGCAGAGTTCAGGATTGATCTGAACCCTTTGTCATTGATATTTCTGGGCTTAGCATGGAGGGTTAAAAATTCTATAGGGAGAGGAATAATTTGAAAGAAGCCCTTTCATCTTTCTATGATAAAAAGAGTGAATGAAGGAGAGTCAAGAAGAACTCAAATGGAGGCTGCAATCAAAAGGACCTTTTGAAGCATTGGGAAGATATGGTGAAGTTTATCATGAGGTACATAATCCTTGATAGTCGCTTTGCTAGTATATTCTCCTATAATTTTACTATTCTGAAACACTTTAGGCATGATAAAAGAATTTTATTTCTGTTCTATTTGCTGTCATCTCTTGAGAATTCCATCCATAAGCGTCTTGAGAATGAGGAAAACCCAGTTTTGCATGAGGGTTTAATCCTATTGGTTATGGAGTTTGCTAAAGCTCATGAGTCCTATTGGTTATGGAGTTCGCTAAAGCTTATGAGGTTAAACCCTCCCCGGTTATGAGAGATCCTAAGACCTTAGCTAGCCGGGAGGTGCATGATGTTTCAGATATGAAGTTTGGTGAGGCAGAGGGTGGAGTTGCTATGGATTGGAATGACATCCAGGTTTCAGAGGATTTTGAATATAAACCCTCAGAGGATGAGGGTCCGCCACAGAAGCCCACACCTGGAACAAATGGTAGCAGGAAAAATCCACTAGATGGGCAGTAAAAAATTTGAAATCCCTTGTGTCTCGTTGCCAAAATATGGGCCCACAAAATCCTAAAAAATAGAAAACTGGAAAAAAAGTGGAGATTCAAGGAAAAGTGGAAAATGAAATTAGACATGATATTCCCCCAAATGTGGACCCCAGTGAGATTAAATATGATGAAATGGATATTGACAAGATCCTGGGCAATTCGTTGGCTTACCAAGAGAAATTATTCTGACGGGTTTTTGGTGAAATTATTTTCCTGAAACAAGGGATCAAGGATATTGTGGACTCTTTCAAGCAGAATCCGACACCTCATAAAACTGACAAACTCCTGAAGCTATCCCAAAAAATTGTGGAAGACATTAAGATTATGAAGACTGAACATGAGGCTAGGATTCACAGGTTGGAGAATGAAATCCAAGAATTAAAGAGTAAGCTTAAGGGTTTGGTGGAAGTTAGTATAGAAGCAATGTATAGCAGTGCCAAAGGCCTCAGAAGAGTCAACGAGGATTTACCTTGTAGAAAATTCAGTACATGACCATATTTGAATTATCCTTAGACACTAACCGAGATAAGAGAGTCCAGGATATGCAGGCATTTATGAGGCCCTCCACTAGTACCAGGAGCAAGAAATAGGAGAGAGGTAGTTCGAGGTTCATCATAGAATAAATCCAGGAGATCAACAATAGAGCGATCCAGAAGAATACTGAGCTTTTGAAAGCTCTTACTTAGTTTTTGGGCTGGTTTTCCTTGTTTTGGTTTTGTTTCTTGCATGGTTGTATTTGCTGGGGTGAGTCCCCTATTTTTGTTGTTGTTTGGCTGTTGGTTTATTTCTGGTTTACTATGTTTATTTTTTGGATGGTTTTGGGTTTCGGGTCCTATAAAACCCATTTATCTTAATAAAAAACAACAACAAATCATTTGATTTTTCACATGGTATTAGAGCCATTGGATGTAGATGAGATTACCACGGCATTTTTCAGGATAAGCAATCATGAAATGAGTTGTTTGGAGGATATGAAACATAATAGATTATGTAGATAGTGCATGGAACTATCATGCGTCAGGCAACACTATTGATACATTTAGAGTGTCAAACATTTATGTTTGTGATGAGTGGTGGTTTTTGTTAGCGGTGTAAATCATGTAGTGGTTAGCATAGTTACTTGCAATCTTCTCCATGATTCATGGCATCACTCATGATTGCATGATATTTACATAAGCCTAACTAAGCAGATAGTTCAACAACAAGTTAACCATTCATGCTCTGCCTCTTTCACCACCAATATTGTTAATGTGGTTTCTCTTCCTTTCTTTCCTCCGTAATTTCCATTACTTGCTGTGGTCTACGGTGGTTATCTTTGTATAAATCTGCATATTTTGCAGTTGTAACTATACAATGAATTAATATAATTTCATTTCTTAGCAGCTCTATTTTTCTTCTATGTGTTTTCATTCTACAAGTTTTGTTTCTATTTTTGAGCTAGATCTATCCCTGTGTAGCTGCAAAATTCTACATGGTATAAGAGCCTGGGAGTTAGAAGAAAGGAGCAAAACATTTATTTTTTATAGATATTAAAGATCTGAGCTATTTTAGAATGAAATTATCATTGCTTTGGGGGTATCTATTAGTATTTTTGTATTAAAAATGAACAAAAATAAAGTTCTAAAAGGGGGTAGTCTAGTCTAAAATGGGAATTAGATATCATCCATTTGTCATCTTTTTGGAAGAAAGAAATTACAAGTCCTGGCATAATAGAATCCCAAAGCATTTTTGTTGGATTCATCTTTTGCCTCATTTATATGAACTTATTCCCAAACCAAGTACTTGTTGGCAGAAATTTGCATGGGAAAGTAGAAATGATCATGTCTTAGGACTAATTGGTTTAATTGTTGGGAACTATACATTATGGGCTCTATCACACATTGAATGCCCTCACACTCTTTGGGCCACTATATGGGAAATGTATGGAGATCCCAATGAACCTCCATTTCTAGATGAATACATGTTTCTCTCCCTTGATAATGATGATGATCCTATGTATGACGATGGCATTGAAGAGGAAATTGCTTATTGGAAGAGACTTGATTGTCTTGATTACATAGAGACATCTCCTCCTGCTTCTCCTCTTTCCATAGCTCCAGTATTGGAAGTTGTTCAATCACCTCCAACTACCAATTTGATAGGGATCTTGGCTTCTCCAAATGCTACTTCAAATTCTCTTTAGTAGGTTCATTCATGTCCTCTTGATGAGTGAGATATTATCCTATCAGACATTTATCATTTGATTGTTGAATCTCTCCTTGATCATGATGACAATACCGAGGACACATGTCTTCTCTCCGATTTCAGACCACATCAAGTTGTATTTTCTTTTGGTTTGGATTCTCTTGTTCTCTCTCAACCACTCCATGCTACTATCTTGACACATCCTGATTCACAGCCAAATACATCTTGCACTTCAGTGGTCACTGTTCTAGAATTTTGTATGGAAGAGTCGCAGTTCAGCATCGGATTGGAGAAACATGAGTATTTTTCAGAACCATTCATCTTGATTCCTTCATACATTTCACTTGAATGGGAATTCAATAGTTTGATAGCTTGAGGTTTCTATCTTCCAAAAGGAAAAGGTGTCATTTGTTGCAAAGGAACCTACTACAACATTCACTATGCTACATTCTGTATTGACAATCTTTCTCTTCTATGTGGAGGCACAAACAACCACTTTCTGCGAGACCTTCTTTGATTGCAAGACATTGTAGCATATTAGGTATCACATAGAGTTAGTGCCAATTTTGAGGGGGGGTTTCTTCCCACTGGGTTTTCTCTCTTTCCTCATTTCTTTCCTCCTCTATCTCTTTAGTTAGACTTAAGGGGGGTGTTAGTGGTGTAAATCATGTAGTGGTTAGCATAGTTACTTGCAGTCTTCTCTGTGATTCATGGGCATCACTCATGATTGCATGATATTTACATAAGCCTAACTAAGCGAATAGTGCAACAACCAGTTAACCATTCATGCTCTGCCTCTTTCACCACCAATATTGTTAATGCAGTTGCTCTGCCTTTCTTTCCTACATAATTTCCATTATCTGCAGTGGTCTTCGGTGGTTATCTTTGTATAAATTTGCATATTTTGCGATTGTAAATGTGCAATGAATTAATATAATTTCACTTAGCAGCTTTGTTTTTCTTTTGTGTGTTTTCATTTTGCAAGTTTTGTTTCTATTTTTTAGCTAGATCTATCCCTGTGTAGCTGCAAAATTCTACATGTTAGAGTAATGTTAACTCCAACTAAGAACTTGGTGTTTTTGTTCTAACACAGTCTATTGTTCCATTGATTACATGCTTCACATCCAATCTTCTCTCTTACTTGCGAAGTTCTTGATTGCACGCTGATTTAATGCATAAGCTAACTAAGAAAACTATGAGTTAAACTCAGTCTGCCTCTTCCATTCCATTCCAATGATTCTGCATGATCTATTTTCATGCATTGGTTCATAATTTGTATAAAATCATGCTTTGGCATGTAATGCAATAATGCAGTGAATTAATAAAATTTCATTTTCAGCTGTTTTGTTTTTCTTCTTCATTTCTTAGCAAGTTTTGTTTCTTGCTTTCTAGCTAGATCTGTATTTTTTCTATGCAAAAAATTTAACATGGTATTAGAGCCTTGAGATCTAGGAAGGACAAATTATTTGTAGGCAAATTTATGAAGAATGGAAGCTGACATAAACCTTTGTTTCTAGAGCATGCTCCTTGCTTCCTTTGTTCATGTTTTTTTTGCACAGGCCTTGCCTTCATCTTCTCCTTTGTGACACATCATTTTAGTGCACCTATCATGCCTCTCCTTTGTCATATTATGAGGGATTTTTTTTCTACTATTAGTGCTAATGCTTCTTGGTTTTGTTTCAAGTTTGATTAGTTCACTATTGGCACCTGTATTTTCAACTAGGAGCTTATTCTTACATGGTTGAGTAGTGTCGTTGGGGTCACTCGTGCAGATTCATGTGCCACATGCATCTTTGAATTTCAGATGTTTTACCTTTGTTTGCCATCTGATCATTGTTCGAGTAGTGTCATTGAGGGCACTCATGCAGATTCTTGATCTTGATCATCATCTTGGACTATGAGAAGGTTATTCATTCAACACTATGGCAATTATCATTTGACAGTTGTCCACACTTTTCTTGTATCTCAAAGGATGTTCTTCTGCACTTCATATAGTTGTAATTTTGAGGGGGGGTTTTGTTCCCTACTGGGTTTTCCCTCTTTCCTCTTTCCTTTTTTCTTTTCTTTTCCTTTTCTCCTTAGTTGGAATTAAGGGGGGGTGTTAGAGTAATGTTAACTCCAACTAAGCACTCAGTGTGTTTGTTCTAACACAGTCTATTGCTCTATTGATTGCATGCTGCACGTCCAATCTTCTCTCTTACTTGCAAAGGTCTTGATTGCATGCTGATTTAATGCATAAGCTAACTAAGCAAACTGCAAGTTAAACTCAGTCTACCTCTTCCATTCCATTCCAGCGATTTCTGCATGATCTATGTTCATGTATTGGTTTATAATTTGTATAAAATCATGCTTTGGCATGTAATGTAATAATACAATGAATTAATTAAATTTCATTTTCAGTTGTTCTGTTTTTCTTCTTCATTTCTCTGCAAGTGTTGTTTCTTGCTTTCTAGCTAGATTTGTATTTTTGCTATGCAGAAAATTTAACAGTTTTTCTTTGCATTAGATTTAAGTTAGTTAGTTTAATTCAGAAGTGAAGCAGCAGTTGCAGGAGAAGAACGTGGTGCAGTAAGAAATCGCCTAACATTTTGCTAAAGGAGTTTTAAGGAATGTTGACAAACTTCTTGACTTGCAGAACAAAACTAGATTTCTACTTGGAAGGAGTGCATAGGTGCAGGGGTTCATGTTGATTTGACTACCAGGAAGGCATATCGAGTATTGCAAATTGGTTGATGCTAAAATGATTGCACGAAAGAGACTGCATTGACCAAGGGTTTGCAGATACAACAAAAGTTTTAGGTGTAACTGACCATGCTCTCATTAATCCATCCGTCAATCTCAATATATCGCCTGAAAGAGTTTGTTATGCAACTGAGTTAATTGTTGATTGAAGATTTCTTGGAAAGCATCAGCTGGTAATGACTGTTCCTGTTTTGACACACTGATTTGAACATCTTGTGTGCTTAGAAAAAGATCATTATGCTACCATAATAAGATTTGAATCTCTTTGAAATATCCAAGGGAACCAAACATATGGAGCTTTGCATCAAATGCAATAAATGGGACCATAGGTTTTATGGACAAAACACATTTTGAATGGTGTGACGATGAAGTTGCTTCAAGGAGAAGCACAAAAGAAGGTTTGGAATGTCATATCTATTGGGAATCCTTCAATATTGTATAGAATGTGCCATACATCTTGTCATGTGGTCAAACTCTCTGCAAACATTGTGTTCTTGGTCTTTAGTGGGCAACTGTACCTGTTCAGTTACCCTTATTCATTTCTTGTTCATGGTGCCAACTCTTATCATTTAGGTTGGTTTGGAAAGGTAGCCTAAAGTTTCCAAGGAAAATTTATTTTTTAGTTTGATGGTAGAAAGCATGAATGGTGATAGAAGATTGCATGGCTCAATTGAAGGGGAGCATGGAGTATTAATTACAAATGGTGGTATAGGTTCTAGAAGTGCATCTATTTTACCTGATTTCTCTAGAAGACATCTGTGTTCACATGTGGAACATTCTTTTCAAATGCCAAATGGTGTTATAGAGGTTGTCCAAAATTATCTAAACACAAATATGTTGCATACCTCATTCCATAACTCATTGCTTATCTTTGTGCAGATGACAGAGAAATTCTCTCATCATTGTATTTCTCTTTGATTGTCTTGTATGTAATACAAGCTAGTGCAACAAGTCTAGCTCTGTACTATCTAATCACTATTTATTTGCCCTGCCATGCTTCCTTATGTTGTACTTTTCCTACCCTAGTCTTGATTGCTTAGTATGAGAAATAGTAACCAAAAGGTGAATAGTCACTTTGGAGGCTGGTGGCATTGGAGGATGAAGGATTTCCATCATTTCAAGTTAGCTTCTCACTTTGAGATGATGTTTTATTTGAGAAGTGATTTTGTTTTTCTTTCTTGCTTTCCTTTTAGCTTTCATTGTTGGTGTTGAAGGATTTGAAGAATACATGTATTGTGAAGATTGATTTTTGGAGACATGTAAGGGTTTTAGCATTGAGATCAATATGGATTGTCGTCCAGAGAGTTCATGAGACTATGATTGAGAATTATACCCTTATGAGGCTCAATAGACATCTAGATGGACCTCTCCATGTGCAGAGCTCAATATAGATTATTGTTGAATAATTCAGTGTCTACGATTTGAGAGTTAGATATTGAGAAATCTAGAATTCAACTTAGAGCTACACCTTTACAAGGGTCACGAGGCAACTAGATGGAATTCCGCTTGATTTAGGATTGATTTATTCAAAGAAAAATCTTCTAAAAAATATGTAATTATTTTATGTAATCAAGTTTTGTGATGTAATTCTTAAGGGAGGGTCCTTTGCTACTTTTGTAAGAACAATGCAATAAGGGTTGGAATGTTGGTGTATTACATACTATTATGCAAGCAATTACTGTTTTATAGCTTATGTAGTTGGTCTAACTACATTTCTCCTCTATATATTTCATTGTTCTTTAATCAATAATTACAACAACAAACAATTTGATCATTCAAAAACTCTACTTATTCTCCTTAGAAACTTATATATGCACATGTACTTGATATTGTAAGGGGTTGGGAATCAAAGGACATTGTTTTCATTCTTCTAGCTTAATTGTTTTTATTTTGATCTTTAATATTCTAAGATAAGCTCAATTATTCTATAATACTTTATGCAATTTTATGGAGTCTTGGATGAATTCAATTGAATTTTCATATCCTAATGGTGTGCTGATTTTAAGGTTCTTTATGTGGTCAATTGAAAATTCAAGTTAACTATTTATGGAATATAAAATTTTCACCAAGGTTGTGATGTTTGTTATTATTAACTTACACATGATCATGGTGGTTTCTCATAATTCTATCATAGTTGAATCACCTTAGATGATTGCACGATCTTGTGTGTTGGCTTGTATAAATCTAGTAAAAAAAGGGGTTTTGAAATTTGGATTTTTGCACTCAAAAAGCCAAATTGAAGGATAAGATAATCATGCTCACTTTTATCCATTTTCTCATTCTTGTTTTTCTTTATTTGTTCGACAAAGATTATTTATTTACTCAATTTGGGATTCTAAATTTGTGTCTTATCTAAAATTCTAATTTTTTGGTCTACAAGTGCTCATGTACTAGATGATTAATGAAATCATAATTATACATATATTCATTTAATTTATCTCTTTTGTTTTAAAGTAAAGAACATGATTGCAATCAAAACCTTGTATTTCACTCCCTAGCTTCTGTTGGATCCTCTTGAATGGACTTGTTGATACCTGCCTATTGGGTTGCTCAAGATAGCATAGAAGTCATAAAATAACCTTGGGAAATTATTTCCCTCTCAAGTAGGGAACAACCTATTCCACATGTTGTTGTATTAAAACATACATGATACTAGAATCTAATTTTTTTGACAAGCACTATTTCACATGTTGTATCAACCTATTAAGTATATTGTAGGCAAGCACTATTTCTTGTAAATAATGTATGCAATTATTGAATTTGGTTTTAAAGTTTGATAATTTTCGTTAAGCTTGATACATGGTTGGACATATCTAGTGAGGAAATTATTTGGTTGGGTATTTGTACATGAAGAAAGAGAGGGCTGCTTTAGAACACTTATAGTTCAACGAAACAAAATTAGAGAAACATTGTGTTCTATAAGTCTTATACAAGTGTTTCAATTTCAAGGAGGATAGGTTTAAGTGTTGTTATAGTAGGAGGTTATAACACTTTGTTCATTTGGTCATTTTAGAAATGGAGAAAATTTGTGAATGAACTTGATTTTCAAGGAGCTCACGCCTTTGTAGGCTTTAGTACAATATTCCTTTGTTGGGTTATAGTGGTATGCAAATGGTCATTCATGAGCTTTTTAGTTTTTACATGGATTTTATTCTTAATCTTTTTCTGTTTTGCAATAAGGGTTGTATTTGTTTATACAATAGATCATATGAAATTGAACAAGTGATTCAATTAATTTAGTGGATATATAGATCACAAATACATCTCTTGTAATTTTATTGCAAAAATGAATTATTATTATAGAAATTTCTATCCTTCAAGAAATTGGTTTAAATAATTGCATAAATTTAGTATCATCTTGTATATAATTCAAAATTTCACTATGAGGAAATCATCCGTCTATAAAAAAGTTTTATTGTAATAAAAAATTATCGATGTGCTCATTGTAAAAAGAAAGCAGAGGAGCAGAAACAACCTTCCTAATACAAATCCCTATGAGAGTAAATGCAAATGTCTTTGCAAACCCTTGAACAACATTATAGATAAAAGAAAAAGCACACAATAAAATTTCAGATTTTCACATAAACACATAACACAAAAAAATTTAACTTGGGAAAACCCTTTGAGCAAAAAGTTTACCACATCAAAGTGTAGATCCTTTTGTATTATAGTAATAACAATTACATACAAATGCATAGCCTATGCTCTTATAGGTGTCCTCAAATGTGATATAGAAATCTAGTATAATCTTGGGAGCATAACAATTTCTCTCAAAATGCATCATACAATTTCTTTTCTACAAAACTATGTATTAATAGAGCTTACAATACAAAAAGAAGTAGTGAATGTGTCCAAGTTCAATGTATCTGCATAACATATAAATGGAAACTTCTTTTTGGATAGCTCTTGCATAAATAGTATTAAATATTCCACACATACAAGGCATGAGAAAATCAAGCTTTTGTCAATTTAGAACTTTTCAACTTACTCCAAGCCTATTCGAGTGGAAGATATGGTCTCCTCAAGAATCTTTCCAAATTTATGCAATGGATATGATCAAAGCTTGTTGCCACATGTCACTTGGAAGGAACTTTGAGGAGCTTCTCAACTCTACTCTTCTTCAAAATTCCCTCCTAGTGAAAAGTGTCAAAATTTCCCTTTATCCAACGTTTGTTGCACCCAACTTGACTTCGGGCCCACAATTAAGCTTTGCACTTTGGAAACTTTTAATATATCATTAAACTAATAAAATCAGCAACATAAGACCATTCAATAATTAAATTGAATACCCTTTGGGACTCTAGAGTTGAGGCACCTTAATCTCAACACATTGAACCTAAATAGAACTTAAACCACAATGTATTGACACTTTATGATGTAGATGGTCCCCACCATAAAATTTTACACATTGACCACAATATATGAAACATTTATGTTAAATTATTGAATATATAATTTCAATTATTAATATATAAAATTAAATAAAAATATAATAAATCAAATTATTCAAATTCATAAATTTAAAGTTCACAACTATCAAATCAAGTGCTACTGCTACTTTATTTGGTTTGAAAAAATTGAAATGGGCATTACCTGGATGCAACATCATCTGGCATGTCCTTCACAGCTATGCTGTCCTTATCTTTTGAGTAAAAAAACTTCAATGAGAAACCAAGTTTAAAAGTTTAGTTGTAGAGTCTAGTCGTAAAAAACAATGAAAAGATATGTTTCCTGTGCAGGAAACTTGATAACACCCACATTTGGTCATTGGGTCCAGACTTCCACATCGTCCCTCCTGGATAACAAAACACAGCGAAGAAGATTTTGTGCAGTTGGACCGAGTTCATTCATATTCATTGTCAATTGGCACATCACACAAATATATATGTCTTAATAGGACGCACCTATTCTGATTTCAAAACGGTAGTATGAATTGACTAACTTATCGTTTACACGCTGTATGTTAAAATCCATAGAAAAAAGTAACTGAGTTCACTTGTCAGCGGTCGGTGTAGTGGTTATAAAAAAAAAGTGAAAATGGGTTTCTATTGTATTCTTATCATCCCAAAGCACAACTGGAGATACTAATTGGGTATATATGCTTCTTCCAGATGGCTTTCTGTTGTATTATTCTTTCAAATAGCACGCCTATACGGTCGGTGGTGGGAAAGATTGTGGGATTACAGTTGGCGAGCAGATATTTGTTTCCCTCCTGGATGACTAAATCAGTGTTTCCAATGCGCAACTGTCTGCATTTTACGAGGCTTTCCTCCATTATATTTTTTTATGAAGTCTTGTATACTTGCCCCATTTTCCCTCAGATAAACACAATGGAATTGAAAACTGTGTGCTATTTTCTTAATGTTTATCTTGCCGGCAGTCTTCTGCTGTGATCTGTGTCTTCACCGATCAAAAGTGTCCGATTACTCTTCTTCCCAGCCTGTCAATTGTATGTACATATTTGATAAACCCATAGATTCTTTTTCTTGGCATAGTAGTTTATCCTCGTATCTGAGTAATAATTCTATTGTCTTTTCTGTGTTATTGATTCACGCCCATCCACCAGCCAACGGGTAAAAAGCATGAATAGTGACAGAAGATATAGGTATTGAAGGGGAGCATAGAGTATTGCCTAAAAATGAAGGTATAGGTTTTGGAAGTGCATCTATACTCTAGAAAAAGTTCCTGTTCACATGCGGAACATTCTTCTCAAAGGCCAAATGGTGTTATAGAGGTTGTCCACAATTATCTAAACACAAATATGTTGCATGCCTCATTCCGTAAGTGATTGACTTATCTTTGTGCAAATGACAAATAAGTTCTCTCTAGTCATTGTATTTCTCTTGATTGTCTTGTCTGTAATACCAGCTAGTGCAGCAATTCTAGCTCTGTACTATCTAATCACTATTTTATTTGTCATGCCATCCTTCTTTATGTTGTATTTTTTCCATCCTAGTCTTATTGGCTAGTATGAGAAATGGTAACTTAAAGGTGAATAGTCATTTTGGAGGCTGGTGGTACCGGAGGATGGAGGATTTCCATTATTTCAAATTAGCTTCTTATTTTGAGATGAGGTTTTTCTTGAGAAGTGTTTTTGGGTTTTTTCTTTCTTTTTCTCTTTTCATCTTTAATTGTTGGTGTTAACGGATTCGAATAACATATGTAATGTGAAGATTGATTTTTCGAGACAAGTAATGGATTTGGTGTTGAAGCTCAATATGGATTGTTACCCAGAGAGTTCATGAGACTATGATCAAGAATTATACCTTTATGAGGGTCAATAGGTAAATTGATGGACCTCTATGTGTGTAGAGCTCAATATATCCATTTTTGTCGAATAATTCGATTTTTGTAATTTGAGAGTTCGGGATTGAGAACTCTAGAGATCAGCTTAAAGCTACACCTTTATGAGGGTCATGAGGTAGCTTGATGGAGCTCCACTTGATTTAGGATTTGTTTCTTCAAAGAAAGATCTTCGAAAAAAATATGTATTTATTTTATGTAATTAACAAGTTTCGTGATGTAAGTCTTAAGAGGGATCTATTGGTACTTTTGTAGGAACAATGTAATAAGGGAGAAATGTTGATGTATTACATATTGTTATGTGTGGTTATGCAAGTAGTTATAGTTACGTAGTTTATGTAATTGGTTTAACTGCATTTCTCCTCTATATATTTCATTATTCTTTAATCAATAATAATAGCAACAAAGGATTTGAAAATTCCAAAATTCCACACTTATTCTCCTTAGAAACTTATGTATGCAAAGTACTTAATGTTGTAAGGTGCTAGGAATCAAAGGAGATTCTTTTCATTCTTCTAGCTTATTCATTCTTTTTTATTTTATTTTGATCTCTGATATTCTAATCTAAGCTTAATTATTCTATAACACTTTATGCAATTTCATGGATTATTGGATGAATTCAATTGAATTTTCATATCATTAGTGTTGTGTTGATTGTAAGGTTCTTTGTGTGGTCAATTAAATATTCAACTTGACTGTTTATGGAATATCAAAATCTCACTAAGATTGTGATGATTCTTGTTATCAACTTACACATGATCATGGCGGTTGCTCAGTAATTCTATCATAGTTGAATCTTCCTTAAATGATTCTACCATTTGTTTGTTGGCTAGGGGAAACCTAGTAAAATTTGGGGTTTTAAATTGGATTTTTCTACTAAAAGATCTAAATTAGAGGATAAGATAATCATACTCACTTTTATCCATTTTCCCACCCCCTTTTTTTTGATAAGCTAATAGTTGCTAAAAGGCAACACCCATTATATTGATCACCAAAAAAGATATTATAATTTTGATAATTACAGCATCTGCATGTATCCATTTCTGAGCTATTTTGATCCCACCTATACAACATCAAAATAATATATAAATCCCCAAACCTATCATATTTTCTTAGCTCCAATTACAGAAAACCCGTAACCCTACCCTAATCCTAACTAGCCTCGATGTTTATAAAATTGGGGGCAAATATCCAGTATCTTCTATACCCGCCACCCTATAGAAAATGACAATATTATCAACTAACATATACGAAAATTACCATATTTTTAGTGACCCGGTCCAGTGGATGAAAACCACCGCCCAAGGTTAGGATTCTTCTTCTACTCCCAATTTATCTACCCCGAGCACTCTAGCCACCACTAGACACTCAATGCCGCACTTGTCATGGCATGACTCTTTCCCATTTCTTCAATGTCATGGCTATCATTCTCCACCCATTCTTCCCCGTGATCTAGTCCCCAATCCTCACCATCCTCACTCCCTCCTACCAACAGTCTTTCTGCTTCCATGTTTTCTTTGGCCCGTTCTTCTTCTGAACCCGGAATTATTTCAGACAAATGAAGCAAGAAGATAATTCTCTATTCCATCTCCTCCCATTGCATTTATAACATCTCCGGTTCCAAGGTGTGGGCAATAGGGAATTTCCTCACTTCACCATAACCCTTAGACATGTAGTAATTCTGAGGTAGTGGAATGAGTAGGTTGACATCCACATTATCCAGGACTGCATGAATTTCCCCTAGAAATGCATGCTTGAACAACATTTGACATAGTTTCTTGGCCTTGGCCTTGGTAATTGCCATATACAATAGAATTATCAAGAACATTGTTGTGAGGTCAATATTAACCGCATTCAAAAATTCTCTCCCTAGCACAATTTTTACAGCATGCATCACCAGACTCTGGCTAGAAAAAAGTATGGCCACCATTCTTTTGTCTGTCACCTCCCCTAGATAAGACATCTACTATTTTGTTAATTTGAGTAGGATTGACATGTCCATCACTCGCACTTCATTAGACTACTAAAAATACGTAGAAACGAATGAATCATCCATCATTGCTCGCTCCTATTTCTAAACACTCGCCTTATGTCACCATGATGAGCCATTGAGTAGCTTAATAAATGTTATGTCATTCAACTCATCATTCCAAATTTGGGTGTCGTGTTTGGAGACAAAAATTTGCACCCCTTCAATCATAATGTATTTTCAAGATAGGGCCTTGTAAATACACTATGTGAGTGCAAATTTTCACCCCCATAACGATTTCACCAAATTTGTTTATTGCCTTGTAGGATTTCATTTGAGTTGTTCCACACATTGCTGCCCTCTTCCATATGTTTGTCATCCATATGTGACACATCGCAACTGTCATGATGGACCATCCTCAATATTCCTCTATTCCTACACATAACATGTGTCTCTCCATCGTACATTCTTGTTTGATCTCTTCTTCATGTGTCCATTTGTGAAAAACACCCTCTCCATCTTATAATTACAATAGTCTTTCTAAGAACCACCCACCGTATGTTATTTGTTATGTGGGTAGGGATCTTGATTCATCACATCTCATATTGGGTGGTAGGGCTAGTACAAGTATGTTTGAGTGACTGCATTTTATTTATTTTCATGCTCTAATTAGACTTACCTTCCTACTACCATCTCATCTCAATTTGGCATCCTGTCAACCTCCTCTTTTGCCAGTTTATCAGCCACATCGTTGCCTTCATGATAGACATGGCTAACCTTGAATTTCACAAATCTTCCAAGAAACTCTTTAATGGGGCAAAGCCAATGACTGAGCTTCCAGTTTAGTGTATGGTTAAGATGAATGTCATTTACCATTATAAGGGAGTCTCCCTCAAGATGAATATAGCTAGCTTCTATTTCCAAACCCATTTGTAGACTGATCAAGGCAGCCTAACCAGATAATTTTGTTAATATTGATGTGTGGTTGAACATATCTAGTGAGAAAATTATTTGGTTGGGTATTTGTAGGTGAGGAGAGAGGTGCTTTAGAACACTTATATAAAAAAAACTAAATGATAGAATATTGTTGAGTGGATGGGCTCTATGAACTACAATTTTCTCATTCAATTTTTTGAGGCCTTCAACATTGTTGTTCATAGCCTCTTTACTATTCTCCATCAAACCCATGAGATAAATAACTCTTTAGTTCATCCATACTCTTCTCCAAATTGGTTATTCTAGCTTGATGTTCTGTTTTCATGACCTTCACATCTTCCATTAATTTTTGGGTCATTTTCAAGAGCTTATCAGTTTCGCTAGGCATCGGGTTCTCAGTAAAAGTGTTGATAACACCTTTTATACCTTGTTTGATGAAGAGAATTTCAGAAATCACCCAACAGAAGCATTTTTCTTGATTGGTGGTCAAATTCACCAGAAGCATATCAAGATCTACTTCATCACTTTTGCCATCTCCGGGGTCCACCTGATCCACATTAAGGGGAATATCTAATTTAATTTCATCTTCCCCTTTGCCTTTTGTCTGCACTGCTTTCCCCACCTTTTTCTTTTTAGAGCTATTATGGCCCATCTCTTGGGGTTTGGAAGGAGGGGTTTTGTACTTTTTGGCTGCAAGTCTAGGGTGGGGTTTACTCTTTTTGCTACTATTAGTGTCAAGAGTGGCCTTTTTGGGGGGTCCCTCTTCCTCCGAGGGCCAGTATTCAAGATCATCTTCTACATTGTTGTAGAAGTCTTATACAAGTGTTTTGGCTACAAAGAGGATAGTGTTGTTATAGTAATAAGTTATAATAGATTGTTCATGTGGTCATTTAGAAATGGAGAAAATTTGATGAGCGATCTTGATTTTCAAGGGGTTTATGCCTTTGTGGACTTTAGTGCAACATTCATATGTTGGGTTATAGTGGCATGCAAATAGTAATTCATGACGTGTTTAGTTTTTATATGGATTTAATTTATTTATTTTGCTTTTTTGCAATAAGGGTTGTATGTGCTTTGACAATCGAGCATATAAAATGAATAATAGATTCAATTAATTTAGTGCATTATAGATCACAAACAAGTGTCTTGTAACTTTATTGTAAAAATAGAGAATTATTATAGAAATATCTATCTTTCAAGCAATTGATTTAAACAATTGTATAGATTTTGTATCATCTTCTAGTTAATTGAAAATTTTACTATGAGGAAATCATCCATTTATAACAAAGTTTTATTGTAATAAATTTTTTATCAATGTGCTCATTGAACCTAAAAAGTGCTTAAACCACAACATGTTGACACTTTAGATGAAGACGGTCCCCACCATAAAATGTTACACATTGACAACTATATATTAACAGTTTACCACAAATTATTTAGCATATAATTTCAATTACTAATATATAAAATTATGTAATAAGTCAAATTATACAACCTAATAAATTGAGAAGTTATAAAGTATGATTTAGAATTAAAATAATAGTCCACAAATATCAAATCAAGTGTCATTGCTACTTTATTTGGTTTGAAAAAATCGAAATGGGCATTACCTGGATGCAACATTATCGGGCATATCCTTACTGCTATGCTGTCCTTGATCTTCTGAGTAAAAAAGCTTCAATGAGAAACCAAGTTTCAAAGTTTAACGGTACAATTTGTAGAGCCTAGTCGTTAAAAACAATGAAAACATATGTTTCCTGTGCACGAAGCTTGATAACCCCCACATTTGGTCATTGGGTCCAGACCTCAACATCCTCCCTCCTGGATGAGTCTAATCAAACCAAGCAAACAAACAAAAACACAGCGAAGAAGGTTTTGTGCAGCTGGAATGAGTTCATTCATACCCATTGCCAATTGGCACATCACACAAATATATGTGGTTTCAATCCGTAGAGAATAGTGACTGAGTTAATTGCTTGTCAGCTGTCGGTGTAGTGGTTGTATTAAAATGTCAAAATGGGCTTCTGTTGTATTCTTATCATCCCAAAGCACAACTGGAGATGCTAATTGGGTATATATGCTTATTCAAAATGGCTTTCTGTTGTATTCTTCTTTCAAATAGCACGCCCATACGGTCGGTGGTGGGAAAGGCTGTGGGATTACAGTTGGCGAGCAGATATTTGTTTCCTTCAAATGGATGATTGATTCATTGTTTCCAATGTGCACCTGTCTGCCTTTTACGCGGCTTTCCTGCATTATATTTTCCTATAAATCCTTCTATACTTCCCCATTCTCCATCAGATAAACACAATGGAGTTGAAAAATGTGTGTTGTGCAGCATGGATATTAATGTTCATCTTGCCGACAGTCTTCTGCTGTGATCGGTGTGTTCACAAATCAAAAGTGGCCTATTACTCTTCCTCCCAGCCTGTCAATGGTATGTACAAATTTCATAAATCCTTTAAATCTTTTCTCTTGGCAGACTAGTTTATCCTCGCATCTGAGTAATATTTCTTTTGGGAATTGCAGCGGGAGCATGTGGGTACGAGTCTTCTGCAGCAACATTGAACAATGGCGATGTGGCCACAGCGAGCGCCAAAATATATAGGGAAGGGATTGGATGTGGCGGCTGCTATCAGGTAGAAACTAATCATTCATAATTTCTTTTGCTTTGGCTTCTGTGATCGGATCAGGGGTAAGAATAAAGCGGTTTAAACTGTCATCTTGTGCAGATTAGATGCACAGACCCGGCGATTTGCGTCAAATCAGGGGTAAAAGTCGTGGTTTCAGACTTCTCCCCAAACAATTCGACGGATTTTGTGCTACCCAATCGAACTTTCGCAAAGATGGCACAACCCACAAAATCTTCTAAGCTTGGGAAGATGGGCGTTGTGGATATCGAGTACAAACGGTGAGTAATTGGCATTAAAATCATATTGTTTTGAGTTTTCATCATTCGGCCACACAAGGCAGAAGAGTGTCTCAATTTTACTCCAATTTTGTAACCTGACCCACAACTATTGAAAGGATTCTAGTGATTTGAAGGGAAATGGATTCATTTGACAAGAATCTGTTTTCTTATTTTGTTCACAGAATACCATGTGAGTATCCAGGGAAGAACATGACAGTGAAGATAGACAAGATCAGCAATTACCCATACTTTCTTGCCGTGCAATTTCTGTACCAAGGAGGCCAGACGGATATCATGGGCGTTGAAGTTGCTCCGGTAAGAAACTGTCTAACTCATGATTCTATCTTCAAACCTAAAAGTTTGAGATGAGTGGGTAATGAATTAAATTTGAGAAATGCAGGTGGGAACTTCAAATTGGAAATTCATGACACGCAACCATGGTGCCGTGTGGAGCATGCAGCAGCCTCCTGAGGGGCCCATGTCTTTAAGGTTTCTTGTTACGAGTGGATACGAAGGTTTTTGGGTGTGGGCCAAGGGAGCTGTGCTGCCTTCAGACTGGAAGGTGGGCTCTATCTATGACAGTGGAGTTCAGATCAAAGAAATTGCACAAGAAGGTTGTTCTCCTTGCGACTCCCAAGACTGGGACCTCGGGCAGCCATTGAATATATAGTTGCAGTAGCAATATAATCACATATGTTTCAAGTTCAACAAATCCACTGTAGATCTCTGTTTTACATGTCATAGAAGGAAATTGCGCTCCATTTCACTAGTGAACCCCGCACTGTATTTGAAGTGTGTTGGAATGGTCTAATTCAAAACGATCTTAAGTTTTATCACGAGTGACAATCATTTAATATGGATAAACCTTGTTGATGTAGAACGTACATCAGAGGAAAAACGGCCACATAAGTTCAATTCAATTCTATACAGGCTACTATTCTATTAAATTAGGGGTCGTTAAAGTTTGATTTTACTTTCGAAAAGCTTTCACTGTGCATTTGATTTTTTCCTCACTTTAACCTTGCTAATAGGGCAAGACAAGTTATTCAGGAGCAATTGTTCTAAAACATAAATAATTTGTTCACGAGTAGTGTTTATATTCTAATTTTTAAAATAGTGTCACATCCGTTCATTAATAAAAAATGGGTTCAAAAAATATGTCCTTAATGTAATTGATCTTGAGTAAAGTATTTTTCACTTTAACCTTTTTAATTTGTATTTTTATCTTTTTTAATTTTGATATTTTGTGTATTTAAGAATTGACTTATCTTAAATACACAATTCATCATAGATAGAAATAATTTATTTACTAAATTTATTATGGAGATTCAATTATTGAGAAAATGGTTAAAAGAGTCACACGACATATCTAAATTAAAAACATCTTTTTAGATGATAATGTACACAATTTAGGTGGTCCCAATTGTCTTCCTCTAAATGTTGAAAAGAAAAATGTAGGAAAAATGCAACAAGTGTCTTTTGATCTACAAATGAAGATTTCATGTTACGATTTTTGTACGTCCACACATGGTTATGACCTTTGTAGGTCCACACATGAAAATTTAGATTGTCCTTTAATATGTAGAGAATAAAAAGATTAGATGACAAGCTAAACATTACATTATAACATTTGGATAGTGCTAACCACACTAAAGGAGACATATTACAAATAAAAAATATTTTATTATTTTTATTGATGTTGTAAGTAAAAATATGGATCTATTGACACTTAACTTATGTATTTGATAAAAAAGAAACACCTATGAAAGAACACATACCCAAATTCATCTTATAGAGTCTAAGTCCAAGTCCAAGTCCAAGATTTTTAAAATTTAGTAAGACCAACATTTGAAAATAGTTTTTTTTTTTTGATAAAAGTGGATGAACCATTGAAATTAGATCTTTATAATTTTTTACATGGTGTCTGATTCAATGAACACTGAAGGGAAAGAACCAGTAAGAAAACCCTTCAGTATTGCTCAAGAGAACAAAAGTCTATCTACCCATTACATAAGCCCATAGGCATCCCAAATAAAAACCCCCCAATTACATAGCCATTTGCACTAGATATAAAGGAAGCTTGTGAGAAGCTTGTGAGAACTAGTAGAGAAGATATCATCCCAAAAAAAGTCACCTCTGCCTAAACATAAATAGAGCCATCACCCAAAAAATCCAATCTATTGAGGCTCTTACAAAGTGGGTTATAAGCACTTATTATAAAGAAGAAAATTTGAGTGCTCTTATTTTTAAAATTATATAGTCATTATTGTGAGTGATAAGAAAAATAGTAGCAATGACAAATAATTATTAGATGAAAAAGTGTGAACATTTAGATGAAAAAATATTAAAATTTTAACTCAAATTTGGATTCATTCTATTTTTTTTTTGAAATTACATTGAATTTAGGTAAGTGGAAATCTCAAAATTAGAAAATTGAGAGCTTAGAATTATTTAAATTTTTTCCATGACTTAATTTCAATGCATACATTTTTCTAAATTGATCTAAATTATCACTTTCAGAAGTAAATTAGAAAGTGAATAATATTGCTGAAATTTGCATTGGAATAAAAAATAGCTGGATTAGATCTACTAAGGTTTTATGAGTTATTTTCTTTCATCTTCTCTCACGGTATTACTAGGTTTTTATGTTTTTTTTAACCCTCGAAGGATCTAGAGGGGACCTATCCCTCCTCATTATTTTGGAAATGTTCTTATAGGATTTGGATCATTGGTTCATGATAAGAAAATTGATGCATTGTTAGAAACTAAGGGCAAGTGTAAAAATGACTAGTTAGACTTAAAAAAATGATCAATGCATGCTATCTCTAGAGGACTCTCCAATCATCAACATTAATGACACAATTTTTTTAAAGAATATGTTTACCTTGCATGGTATACTCCTATATTTTAGATTCCCTAGTATGTAATTTTCTCCCAAATACTTGTATCCTTGGGTTTAAATAAACTAGAATATTAATGAAGAGTATGAATTGCATGTTTGTAATAAAGGATATTTTATTATTAAATTTGTTAATGAATTTTATAGACATATATTATTTGGTGGGGATTGTTTTTTTTTTTTGAAATACTAGACTCTTTATGAAGCATTATCAATAGATTCTAAATTGTGTAATAAAATTCTCATGATTAAAATAGTTTGATTTCACATGTATCCTTTTCTATAAGGGTTTTGGTTATTGCATGATTTTTGAATAATTGTCAAGATAAAATATTGAAATCTCTAGTCTTTTCCATGGTAAATATATTTTATCTCATGCAAAAAAAAATTGTGGAGACTAATCTTATCATTAATATTCCAAAAAAAATTACATCAAAGGATAAAGAGATGGAGTGGATCTAATCTCTAGATTTAGATGTTGTGTCTTTCATAAATATGGACATCCTACTAGAAAGTACCCAAAGGAATTTAACATAGAGACAAAAGATTCAATAAGATTTTAAGAAAGATTTAGATAGTTTTATAGAACCCAAAAAGAAGAGTGCTAGGAAGAGAAATATTGAGAATAATAAAAAAGGGCCACTAATCATAAAATACATTCATAATATATAATGGAGATATTGAATGAGACACAGTTTAATGAAAGTGGATCTAAAGACAAGGAGTATGCATTGATAGCCTACAAATTCAAACAAGATCTCAAAAAGAAAGATAGTTGATGAACAAGAAGTTAATAAATGTTTCTATAGTTAAAGAGTAACAATAATAGAACTTATCCCCTTATTATACCTTAAAATGTAAGGATTGATATAATCTTGGACAACCCTTACATCTTCAAGAAGAATTAGTCCAAAAACCTAAGGTTCAAGTAAAGCTACCATCTATTGTTAATTTGAAAAATCATTTCTAGTAGAATTTAGTTAATCTAAGGTGACTAGAATCAATAGATATTTATTTCTTTAAAAAATGTATCTCGTCTGGATGTAGTTATTAGGAACCTATTATAACTATATATTGGTTTGGTGAGCACTAAGAAATCAAACATTACCCTAGCTAATGATATTTAGAGACATTTAGGGATTGAAGGAACCCCACCTCCCTAAGAAAAGGATGCTACAGGTATTATTGGAAAATTTTAATCCAAATATTAGTGTTATAAAATAATAAACTTATAACAAGATTTTATAATGTCCGTATTTCAAGAAAAATAAGTTTTTCTACACACAACTAGTACAACCATTATCTAGAATACATAGGTAATCAATTTGTCATAAATGATTTCTTTAAGTTTTTGGCTCACTAGGTTGGTTTAAGTTCTAGCCTCTAATTTATGTTTCCCCTTCATTAATGTTTATGGACCATAATCCACCTAGGATAAGATTCACTACTGGGTAAAATCAAAATGCTATCAATAGATGTAGAACTAGTACAACCATTATCTAGAATACGTAGGTAATCAATTTGTCATAAATCATTTCTATAAGTTTTTGGCTCACTAGTTTGGTTTAAGTTCTAGCCTCTAATTTATGTTTCCCCTTCATTAATGTTTATGGACCATAATCCACCTAGGATAAGATTCACTACTGGGTAAAATCAAAATGCTAAGAATAGATGTAGAAGATAACTAGGTTATTGTTTAATATTTTGATGGTAGACTTGATTCCTTATAAAAATGTTGGTCTCTTTCACTTGGGATTATAAGGAGAGAATAAATAATCTCTTTATAGATTATTCTCTCTAGGATATTTATCTTTAAATATTTTTCTATTTAGACAAAAAAATAAATCGAGGGATAAAATCTTGGGAAATATTGGTCATTTCTTTGCTTCTATCTCATGGTTAGACAAAAACCTAATTTATAGGTCTATAGCATTGATAAAATGCGGCTTAAATATATCAAAACCCTTAGATAATTTATCTCGATAATTTCCCCCAAAGTCCTTCTTTGGAATAGGACAAAATGTTGGAAACTCATCCTAATTTGGACAAAGTAGTGTCTTCTTCTTAATTTTGTCAAAATGACTACTATGTGATGAGAATTTATTTCTTTGATAGAAAGATAAAAGTTTTCGAGGTAAGACACAAAGAATGGAACTATTAGATGAGAATTTATTTTTTTGATAGAAAGATAAAAGTTTTCAAGGTAAGATGCAAAGAATGGAACTATTATATGGCTTAAATTTTTCAAGGAAAGGCTACTCGTTAGATAAAAATGACAAAGATCCAATGTTCACTCTTATATAAATAAAATTTTTAATCTATTATTGAGAAATAAACTTCTAGTTCTCTTGTAATCTTCACACCATTTATAAATGAAAATAGGACTTTTAGAAGTAGATATCTAGGATTAAATGGCTCCAAGAGGGAGCCAATAACACTAAGATTTTTGTTCAAGCCTATAAAACTAGGAGGTAGAGGAATCAAATTTATATGATATAATTGGAAGATGGAAGTCTCATTGAGGACCCTCAAATTTTCATTGGTTTCCTTCTAGGTGAAATGATTTATATGGATAATGAGGGAAGTATGAACAAGTAGGATCTATTTATTGGCCAAATCCCCTCGTTGATTATCCAAATGAGGAATGAGATTCTCATTCAAGATATCTCTAACTAAGAGGTTTGGGTTTATCTCTTTTGTATCGCCAGGGATAGGAACCTTGGCACAAATATTCAGGGAATCTTTTAGTGGTTGATATTTTGAAAGTTATCTAAGAATCTCAAATTTCTATATCCATTTTAAATCCCTCATTTTCATTTTCCTTACTCTTATTCCCATGAAGAAGGAAGTAATCAATATTGAAGAATTTATATTGATTGCCTTGTGCAATAATATTTAAAAGATAAATATCAAAGTTGGGTGATCCTACAATAATGAGTTCCACTTTTTGGCCAAAGTCAGAAATTGAAATCAATATTTTTAACTAAATCTTCACTTTCTAATACTTGTAACAACTATTTACCATTAAGAATTTTAAGATGATGCAAGCTAGTTATTTGTGAGATTTTATCTATGGATTCTAAATATTTATTATTAAAAATTAAAAATAAAATGTGATTTTTTTAATGTAACTTTTAGTAGCTTATTTTTTATAGTCAACAACATTTTTAAAAAGTGACATTTATGTAGTAGCACATAAATTTCTCAATAGAGAGTATAGAATTATAATTTTTAAAATATATATTGTAACACGAATATCTAGGCATGGATATTTTTTTATAATTTATATTTGCATATTTTTTAATTTTTTTCAAAGTTAAAAGAATTATAATTTGGACATATGTGTATGTAGTAAAGACTAATATTTTTTGTGTATATCAAAATATAATTTTTTTTATTGAAACAAGGACATAAATAATTAATTTATAGATATTTTTATAAATGCCCAAAATTAATTAAATTCAATATTTAATTAATTTTATCCTCTCTACATAATTAATTGATTATGATGTCCTTTTATTTCCTCTCAAAATTAATTAAATTTATTCTAATTAAACTAGTCACTATAGTCCAATAATTGATTTATTAAATCAATCAATTATTCTTCTAAAGTCCTTAAATTAATTAATTCTTCTAAAATTCCCTTTAGTTAATTAATTAAAATTAATCAAATAAATCATGTGATTTCTACAAATTACTTTTCCTGATCCACACTGAGCCTAATTAATTCTTCTAGAAATCCACTTAGCATTATCTCCTAATTTTTAATTCCTCCATTCATTCTCTCTCCTCTTGTCAAAATCTTCCTACAAATCCCACTTGTCTTCTAATTTTCTATTATCCCACCTAATCACTTCCATTAATTATTTGCTAGTGGCTAATCCCCATAATTAGCCACCAAGTCAACCAATAGCCATAAATTGCTAAGTCCTCTTGTCCCCTCCTCACCTTCCAATCTTAAATGCACCTAATTAGGTCATTTCAAGAATTTCAAAATCTCACATTCTCCTATGTCTTTCACCTTCCAAAGGAATTTTTAATTCCTTTTCCCATTTCCTTTCCCCATGCAATCCATTATTTGGGAATTTTTAGTTCCCTTGTCCTCTCCCAAGGAATTTTTAATTCCTTTTTACTTCCCCAAGGTAGTTAAGGATATCTTCCCCATGCACCTTGTGGGGTGTGGAGACAAGAAATACCCTTATGGAAAATCTCTTGGTCTCCACACCTTGTCCTTTCAATCCATGTGCCTCCTCTCCTTCAATCTCCACCCTTGATTCATCTTCAATCTTGACCATCCATTCTTCTCCCTTCCAATCTATAAATTGGGGTCTCCTCCCCTTCCTTCTTCATCCCATGCTCAAGTAATCTTATGCTTCCTTAATAGCCTTAGAATCTCCTTTCTAGCATCAACACTATAGTCAAATAGCATCCTAATCATTTAGCTTCCATTTTCATATCGTCCATCCATTAGAATTCATACATTAACCTCCATCCCTTTATCCAATTTGTTGTGCATTGTAGAGAAACCACATATCAACAAGCAGCCAATCCAATCAAGTGGAGCATTTGGGCATATTCCACTTCACCAAAGGCTCAATCTGAAAGAGAAGGTAACTTATGAGGTATAAAATGGTTTTATTTGCATTTTGAATGTTATTTTGATGTTTAACCATTGAATCTAACTTTGAATTTTTTCCCTCTCTTCATTTTGGCACACTCGATGGGACCCACATCCCTATTTACTAATCAAAATTTGGAGTCTTTGTGATTTTTAGCTCGTAGGTTCTAGTTTGACGTAGGCATCTGCAAATCAACGTATCTGCTTGTCTATTTCAACACCTCTCCAAAGAAACGACGTATGTGCCAAAAATTCAAATTTGTTAACCTGCCCTTTGTAGGTTTCAATGTTTCGACGCCTGTGCTTTGTTTCGACGTCTCCGTCTAGTGTCTGTTGACACTTTATTTTAGAGATTTAAATTTAGTTTCTTGTTTTCTTATAAGTTAAAAAGAACAAAAATAACACAAAAGAGTTAAAAAGAACAAAAAGTACTTGTTTATTTTTTGTTTTAAGATTTTTAGTTAGATTTTTGGGTTTTCTGGTGGATCAATGCCTGCAAAGATGGTCGACATTTGTGCACTACTTCAACACTTACGTTTTAGCAGAAAAGATTGCTTAGATTTCAAATTTCAAATTTCAGTCAGCCGTTAGCATTTAATTTTTTTTCTTCTTTGACGCCTGCGTAGACACTCGACGTCTGCACTGAGCTTAGGATTGACGTTCGCATAGTGATAGTTTAAAATTCAATTGTTCAAATTTTAAATTTTGTCAGTTTTTCCCATTTTCTATCTAGTAGCCTTTGTGTGAATTATTTCAACGTCTACGCAAATGTTTCACCATCTATGCAGGCATATTGTTGTCTGCACCTATGGTTTAATGTTTGAGTTGTTACCTTAGAATTTTTGTGTTACTAATCCAAATTTTTAGTTGTAGCAGGTTTCTCATTTGTCCAAGGCTTTAATATTAGACTACTAACAGCTTTTGTTGCAGCCTCGCTTGCAAAGTCAATTTTTATCGATAGTATATAGTTTGTTTCCTCGCATTTTTAGTGTAGAAAATATATACATTTGGGACTAAAATTTACAAGTTTCTTTCATGTCTTGTGCGCTTGCACACATGTCTGGGTGGACCCACCATTGTGCTTGAGTATCCTCTCCCCTCGCGTTTGCAGATATTTTGTGTAAGAGAAAGAATAATCAACACCTACTTTTTATTTTGTAGAGAGGGCTATTCTTAATTGGGGATTTCATCACCCCACAAGGGTACTTCAAATTGGGACACATCGTGGATAACAACTCTCTCTGTGCGATCTTGAGCGAGTTTTTATGAGCCACTATATAAATAAGCTAGTCATGCGGTTGAGGTGCTGAGTGAATTAGACGTATGTGGGAGCCCTCCCTGCACTAATAATCTCAGTTAGAGCCTTAAGTGACTTGCTTCAAGAATCTGTCATTGAATTGGTGCTCCCTCATAAATTACACTAGACACAAGTTTTAGTAACCAAAATCCTACATTTGATAGTGCAGGGGATGCAGATTATACCCCGAAGTTACCTCTCATGTACCCACTTAGGATGAGATAGGAATTCCCCATATCTTAGATCCTTAGATCTTTGGGGTAAGAGAATTTGGTATTCCTAAAGAGTGAGTGCACTGTAAGGGGAAGACAATGCTACTAGAGTCTCCATCTGTCCACTTGAGTGAGGTATCACTTGTGCAAGAGGCCTATTAAGTGGTTTCCACTTTCCAGCCTTAGGTCATATGTTTTAAAAGCATGTCTCCATTTGTGTGAAACTCATAAAATCTGTTTGGGCTAATCTAGGCCCCCATCACTTTCATACTCACTCATTGACGCATTGCACTTGGCCAATGTGTATACTTTGCTTGATGTATTCTTGCCAAGAGTAGTTGACAATAACAAACCTTCAAAACATTTTCCAAACATCTTTCCAAACACTTGACAACCATTTACAAATTCACTAATTTCCCTTCATGTTTCATATCACCAAGTCCCTCAAGCATCCCAAAAAGTCCTTGCATTATCAAGTCAAGAAGCCTAGTCAAAAGCAACTCCTCAAGTGATGAAAGTTCTTGTATATCAATTGTAAATTCTTGCTGAAGCATAGAACATTCTTACATAGGTTTCATGAATACCTCCATGGCTATGGCAATGAGATCAATGAGGAGTCATTCAAATCTTGAGCTTTCCATCAAAGAGACGCCTTATCCCAAAGTACCAACCTTAGTGATCCCATCAATTTGTCCTACCTTCCCAAGAACCCCATCACCTATTGAGTCATTCTAGGGAAACCTCTCCCTTTCATCACACTTCTTTTCCATAATCAATTCCCTATGCTCACACATTTAGCATCCAATCATCTTCTAAGGACTTAGTATAATGAAATTCAATTAATCCCTATCTTTAATCCAACAATCATTTTCAATCCCAATCAAACAATCAATTAAATCAACCTCATCCAAAGGTTCCCATCTTTGTGACAGTTTAGTTTAAACATTATCTTAATCAATCATCATTTGGATTTGTGCTTGGGGAAGAATCTACCCCAAGTACCCTTGCTCAATCATTTGGGTTGATCAAAACCCCAATCCTTTGGCCCTATTTTGCTTCGGAACACAAGCTTGTCTCACATAAGAGAAGGCCTTACAAATTGATCTTAATCTTAAGGTCTAAATTATTCTTAACCTAGTTGTCACCTCGTTTGTGGTTCACATCAACACCACATCTTTTAAGGTGTCATTCTAATCCAATCAATCTTGCCCTAATCAAAGGGCCCCATCCAAATCAATTTCAACCCAAAAAAATCAACATCAAAATTTGCTAAGTCCAATCATCACCTCTTCTCGTCTAAATCTCGCATCAATCTTCACTTCCAAAGGTCACCCGTGTATGGTCCTAACTTGTGCTCAAAAGGTGAAGATGACATTCGAAGACTATGGAATTCCCGATACTAGTATCCTCTACGATCAAGATCCACCACATCGAGAGGTACAACTGGTTGATCTGCCCGACCTCTCTCCTTGTGTTCAAACATTCATAAACGACCCTTATAATCAAGATATGATGAAGAAATTTATCAAGCATGATTCCAATAGGCTTGTAGTCGAACTCATTTCCCAAGGCGCACATGTTGGCAATTGACACTCAATTGGTTGGTTTCACTATGTTGTCATTGATGGCCACATGGTATCTTATTCTGGCTTCATGTTTCGATTCAGTTGTGTACCGACAAGCACTTTGCAGACACTACACTGGCACCAACACCATCAAGACAAAAGGATTTCTTTGGTTACTAGCAATGCAGGCTGACATGGTTTAGAATATGGTTATCGGTATTGGAGGCCGACATCTCTTGGATCTAGCATCGGCAATTGTTTTTAATATTTATGCATTCAGGATATCTAGCAAGCATGTAATTTGATATTATAATTATCTTTGTAAGCTGACATAAGGCATGATAAATTGTATAGGGTATATAGATCAGTTGGATTAGATCATTTTGGAATATAAGTAATTGATATGGTGATGGATATGCGAATGTGATATAATGTGAAATACATCAGAGAGATTATGTATGTGGGGATATTTATGTAAGGGTTATTCCATTAAAGGGTTTAGGGTTTCAGAGCAAAACAAACAAATCTTAAACCAGAACTATATTCTGGCATAGAAGATGCTATCTTAGTAGTTCAACACTTCTTCAGATTGTAGTCTGGATTTATATGTATTTAGTGAGGCTCCATTTGTGATTGAGCAGTGTGCTCTAGGCTGTAAGCCTTCCTGCAAGTGTAGGCCCCTTATATTTTGTAACATCTCTTCATATGGCCAGTGGATTGATATTGCGGGTCACAAATTCCATTGTGGTTTTTACTCTTTGAGGTTTTCCATGTATAATTCTATGTGTTATGATTCTCATTTATGTGATTGGCTTATTGGTTGCTTTACTTCATTCAATTCTATATGTACCGGTATACCGATTGGTGTATGGATGTTTTAATAAGGCTAAAATTGATTATTCCAATATAAAATAGATTCACCCCCCCTCTTAGTGTTATTGGATTCCAACAGCACACTTGCCCCCCAACTTCGATAGATCCATCCTTGATAGGCTGTCGTAAGGTGACCTCACAAACAATTCCATTCTTGATCCCCTTCTTCATCCTCAACCCACGACATCTGCACCCGCGATATCTACACCTGCAACTTCTATTCCTACGATCACACTTCCTCAAATTTCTATTCCTCTTCATATCTCCAATCCACCAATCTCATTCGTACCTCTTCACAACATGGATAATTACATCAACACAAGCTTACCTTCCATTACCATGATTTGAGCATCACAATCTCCCAGCACTTCCCAACCCCCTCATTCTGCATATCAATACATTGGTGGTGGTGGCATCACCTCCTCATCTCGCTAAATCCCAGCAAATCACTACTTTCCCAATGTCCAAAATCAATAGCCTGACATCCTAAAGGAGATTGAAGACATGAAGGACCTCATTAAAAATCTCAAGGAAGGGACAAATAAAAGACCTTATTCTTTAATTCCAAGAAATGTGTCCATCTCCTTATGGCCATCCATCTCTATAGCCCCATATCCACCTAGCTTTGAGATACTGAAATTTAAAAAATACAAAGGCGAAGGTGACCCTAGACATTATGTCCAAGAGTTCTATTTATTATGCCAAGAGGTCTCCTACAATGACATCTATCTTAGAAGACTTTTTCCAAAGATCCCTACAGAAGAGGCCCTCACTTGGTTCTCCACCCTACCACGAGGCTCTATCACATCATTCCCTGATTTGGTCAAAAAATATGTGGATCATTATGCCTATAACACTGAGAATGATGCTTCTATGATAGACCTGTGCAACACAAAGTAGAGGCCTAGAGAAACCTTCGTGAATTTCCTTTAAAGATGGCGACATCTCACCAAAAGGGTCCCTTGGAAAATACCGGAGCCAAATAAATTTGAAATATTCCAACGCAACTTGATACCAGAATTATCTAAACCATTGACTTGTCAATGCTTGATCTCCTTCGCAAAAATGTCTAAAAAAGGTATAGCTTTAGAGCGTGTGCTCCTAGAGGATGGAACAATAAAACGTTATCAAAAGTCAAATAAAAATTCCTCCTCTTATAATGACAAGCCAAAATTTTGGTCCAAGAACAAAAATGTTGTCAATGATGGGGTCACTGATGCCAAGCATGTCTAAACTATTGTTGCACCATCCAAGCCCACCACTACTAATAACTTCTTCAACAACCAATCTAATCCTCACAATCAATCCAACACCCATGATAAATCACAACCTCACAACACTACTTCCATCCAAGGTTGCGCTCCCCAATCCAACAATCAATATGAGTACACCCCACTAGGTGAGCCCATTGAGGTTATTATCTATAAGCTTGTCAAGGCTAGCATCGTTGTCTTCCCGATGACATGCCCTTTTGATCCTAATCAACGTAAGCCCTGGTGGTATAATGAGAATGAATATTGTGACTACCATCACATCATGACACACGTAAGTGCATGAAACTTAAGAACTATATCCAAGACCTTATTGATAAGGGTGAAATTGAAGTCGATATTGTAAAACCTGGTAACTCCAATGATAAGCTTAAAATTTACTAGGACCCATTCCCCAAACATGGTAAGGACAAGGCCTCATCATCTAACAATGTCAATTATGACTATACTAATTACGTCTTGGCTTTGATTCCCTAGTAGGTCACATAGAACCCACTGATACCCTTGTGAATACCATCACAATCCGAGGAGTTGACCCTCCTCCTAGATCCAGGGTTACCATCCAAGTTGTCCCTCCTGCACAATCATCCATGCAAACCTCTCAAGCCAAGATAGTCATCCAAGGAGTTGCATCCTCGAATGATTGCAATGTAACTACCCGCAGAGGGAGAGTAACTATTCAGGGAGATCCTCCTCCTCCACAACCTCCTATGTCATCTACCTGCCAGTATGATCTCTTAGATCATCTTAGGAAAACTCCTACATAGACATCCATACTAGAGCTCCTCAAAACATCCCCAATTCATAAAGAGATCCTTGAGCAGTCTCTTCTAGAATCTCGCGTCCTTGATAACATCAATGCAACCTAATTTCAAGCTCTCATAGGAAACCTTTTCGCCCAACATCACCTTGTTTTCACATCTAAGGAAACACCTATTGATGATCCATCACCCACCAAGCCCCTCCACAGTGAGGCCCTTGTATAGAAATATAAAGTCAAGCGATTCCTTATAGATGGCGGATCTGCTTTGAATTTATGCACATATAAGTTAATCAAACAACTGGAGATATTTGAGGACCTGGTTGATCCATTTGGAAAGATCATGATAAAAGCATATGATGATGCATAAAGAGTCTCCAAAGGCACCATCACATTTCCTCTTCAAGTGGGCTCGACTATTGTGGAAACATCTTGTTAGGTTTTGGACCTTGAACTTTCTTCTAACATCCACCTTGACCAACCATGGATCCATTCCATTCAAGTTATTCCCTCCACCTACTATCAATGCCTTAAATTCCCATTTAATGGTAGAGAAATTGCCATTCGTGCAGTCCCGAAACCCTTTGAGTATTACAAACTTCTTGAAGGAAAGCACCCATACCATTGCTCGCTCAATAGGCCTGCTCTGCTTCCCCCATCCGAACCATGTAATGTTGCATCCACCTCATCCAAACTTGAGAAAAAGGTCAAAATCATTGATAATGGTTGTGGAGAGTATACCCTACAAAATTCTCTCTATGTGGGTCAACTCCCACCCTCTCCTAAGTCATATGGAAAACCAAAGGAAATCAAGAAACAAGATAAACCCACCATCAAATGCAAAGAAACTACCTTCCAACAGTGGGCCCCACTTGATGAGGAAAGTTTAGAAATTGATGTTACCTCTTGGTTGTATCGAGAGGAAGATGAAGAACCTTAGACATCCCCAAATAGATGTATTAAAAAGCATCTACCATGGTAGATAAGATGGGCTATAAATGACATGGTCTTGGACCAGAAGAAAAAGGTATAAAAGCACCCATCTCTCCAATTTCTTATAAGGACAATAGAGGCTTGTTTTTTTCTCCAAAACCGAAGATCACTATTGCTAGGGCCTAGCTAGACCCTACTACTGAATTCAAATATTTTGATGAAGAGGAATTCTATGAAATGACCTTTGAATATCTTGATGACATATTCAATGATGCCCATGCAAACATCGTCACCCCCATCACCTCCCCCTATTCATATAAGCTTAAGCTTGTCCATCCCAAACTCATTGACAAGGACCAACCTGAACCACCTATTTTGGACATCTGTGTTGATGATGATGCTCTCATAGTACTTCTTTACATGCAAGAACTTGAGGACTATGCATCTATCAATGGAATTTGGCTTCATCTAGAAGCCTACTTTGGTAGTCAGGTCAACTCCCTTAGTCACAGAAATGAAAATAAAAAGAAAAATCAGAAGTTCCCTGGTGAAAACCTTTCTAAGGCACCTTCAGACATGGAAAAAATAAAAATAAAGGATGAATCTTCAAGTGAAAACCTAGTGTAGTGTTTTAAATTGTACACCCTTGCTAGGGTGGTACAATTTCACGCTTAGGTTAGCACCCACCTTAGTGTGTCTTGCATTTTTCATTTATCATTCCTCTTTAAGCATTTAATTAATTAATTTTATTAAATCTAAGGTCATGATTCATCACTTTACATATTACAAAGTTGGGCCCTTTACCCTAAGTGTGCCGCTTTTCATTTTATTCCTCCAATAAATTATTTAATCATAAACCCTAATTATGTCTTATTTTGACCGTTTAGGCCCAATTTTGCATATCAAAAAATCTCAAAATCAGCTATAACTTTGGGATGCAATCTAATATCATCATATCTAATGGCCTGAAAAATTTGGTCAAAAGTTGGTCGGACCATGGCAGGAATGCACATGGTCCACGACTTTTTTCTCGAAATTTCAGGAGCACAATCCTATGATATAATAATGTTAACCCCAAAATATCAATGGGAAATTCAAATCCTAGGTTGGCCTAACCATGAAATTAAGATCTAGGGTTTCATACTTAAGAGCTCTCTTTCTTCATTTGAAGGGGTCTTCTTCTAAGAATCTAAGGGAAGGTTTTTGGAGTATTAGAGCCTTCTTTGCAGTGAAAGAGTAGATCTTTGAAGTCTTCAACAAAATTCAACATTCATCCATCAAACATTCATCAAACATCATTTTATCAATTGGGGGCTTTTGAAGATGTAGAAGAACAATAGGAGATCATCGATTGACGATTAGCTTGTATCTCTCCCTAGGGGTTGGGTATGGTTTCATGTCTTTGTATAAGCTTCATTTTGATTCATATTCGTGCTTTATATCACTTTGCATTATGGATTTAGAGAATTTACTTTGTCAATTATAAGAAATTAGGGTTTTCTCTTTAGGGTTGCTCTAGGTTGTTTACTTTCATTCTTAGGATCTTGCATATACACAAGGTTCTTGCACACACATTTTCAGTACATTATCATCTATTCATCAAGGTGGAAATCACCAACATGGGGGTTTGAATAAGGCAAAACCCTATATAGCCACCCCAAACCTCCCCTTTTCAGTTGCAGGTACAAAAACAAGAATCTGGAAGCAAATACAGATCTAGAACAGGCATCTACACCACCCAAAAACCTCAGAAGTGAAAAAATATATCAAGGATAGGGGCGTGGTGCCCTGGTCTTGCCTAAGATAGGGGCATGGTGCCCTGGTCTTTCCCTCTATAAACAGGACTTGGCAGAACAACACCTTACAGATCTCAGAATCCCTACTTTCTGTTGCAACTCCAGAATTGTAAAATCAGGATAGTGGCGTGGCACCCTAGTCTCAGACATTACTGCTCAGATCTAAGGCATAGGTGCACCTTTTATTTTGCCTTCTGATCTATACTTTTCGGTAGTGTATCAGTTGTTCTTTGATCTACATTCTCAGATTAGGATTTGCTTGCTTATTTGATTTCTAGGCTAGATCACATTTTGCATCATTCCTCTCTCTCACTTACAACAAAGGAATAAAAAACCTAAGAGGTAATCCATGGCTCTCTCTTTCTCATAAGAAGTAGCTGACGCACATTACCTCCCCAGGCTCTTTCGTATTCAATGAGTGTGTATGAGAGTGGGGTTAGGGTTTCCAAACTTAGTCTCACTTTTTCCACTACACATCTTTGGTGAACCCGACATGAAGCATAATTTCATTTGCATTGCATTGCATTAATAGATCTATTTTATTTCATTTGCTTTTAAAACATTAAAAAAAAAAAACATGGAAAAAGAGAAAAAGGAAAAAAAAAGAAATAGGTTTCTTTCATTTTCCTTGCATTGTGTGTTTAAGTTTCATGCAATCTTCATTTCAAAATGTTGGATTTCTATTTACAAGATGTTCATGCTTTTGATGATGTATGCAATTTTTTTGATTATGAGTTTAGTAATGATGAATTATATGAGGCTCTAGTTGATTTTTTGAACCCTAAGCCTTCTAAACCCTCATTTTGTCAAAGTTAATCAACCTTGTTACTATGCCATTTCATGGTGATGAGAAAGATAACTTTAATGATCCCTCTCATGGGTATATTCCTATCAACTCCTCCACGAGATCTAGAAACATAGTTGATTCCCATGATTCCCTCTATGATGTTATGTCTCCTTTTGAATCCAAAGATAAGCCTTTCAATCACTATGACCATGCTCTATTGGATGATGCCCTTGATGACTTTATGTCTTTGCCTAAACTTTCAAACACAAATAATGCATCTAAAAGGTTAATTAATATGATCAATCTGAATGAACATAGAAAACCTTCTTTTTGTCCAAGGTACTTGTCTTTCTCCAACTTCACCTCATCCTAATTAACCTCTTTTCATGGTTCAAGGTGGATATGGTCATGATTCCTTTAGCACTCCAAACAAATCTATCATTACGGTTCAAGGAAAGAATCCCACTAAGATTCCTTATAACTATGCTCGACAACTAACTAAGGAGAGTTATAATGCATTTTCCCATACCTATAACACAAGAAACAATAGGCAACCTAACCCTTCTCCGGTGGTTCTAACTCTTCTACCTGATCCTCAACTCATTCTTCCTCAAGAACCTTGTATTTAACAAACTCTTGGTAAGGAATACAATCTTGTCGAACAATTTAAAGCTACTCCTGCCAAGATATCCCTTTGGGACTTGTTTCAAACTTCCTCGACTCATCATGGAACACTATAAGATACCTTGAAAACATTGAATGTCCTACCCATAGTGACATCCAATAATATGGCTTCTTTGATTCACTCTATTACATCACCTAAGGTTCAGATTGTGTTTACACAAGATGATCTTCCTTCTAGTGAAATTTAACATCAATATGATCCCTTAATGATTGTGGTTATCATAAATGATAGTGTGATAAGGTGAACATTATTGGACAATGGTTTTGGCCTTAATGTTTGTAGCATTAACTTTTTGCATAAGATCAATGTTGATACATCTCTTATCAAGCCTGATTCTCTCACTATTTGTGGCTTCGATAATGTTGCTAAATCCTCACTAGGTATCATCACCTTGCCTGTTAAGGTTGCTCCTATTACTTTACCTACTCCTATCCATGTCATTTCTGGAGAGTTGACATACAACTTGTTGCTAGGGAGACCTTGGATTCATAACATGCAAGTTGTTCCCTCTACATTGCATAGGCAATTCAAATTCATTCACAAAAATACAACATACACATTGTTAGAAGACACAAGATTTCAAGATTGTTTGCAAACATCAAGTTCTTAATCCTCTTCAATCAATTCTTCCCCAACTATCTTAGATAATTCTTCTAAATCTTCTACTCCGATTAGTGTGACTAGTCCATCAAACCTGTCTCTTAGATCTGGATTGATCCCCGATACTTCTTGAAGTGGACCTAAGGTTGTTGATGAAGATTCTTCTCCACCTGACTCTAAGATTGAGAATACTTTCTCTCCTAAACAAATTCTTGTAGAAGATGATTGGGGATCCCTTGATTTCAATCCTACTTTCGTAGGGGAATACAAAATTCTCCCTAGAGAACCTAAGGTCAAAAAGAAGAAAGAAGAAGAAGAACCTAAAAAGCAATCTACTTTGTCCAAGACATTGAGTAATAACTTTGTGGCGGCTTCTCAGATTTCATCTCCCTTAGTTTCTAGTCTAGAGGATTTTGATCCTTCACTTTTCAAAAATCCTCCTTCTTCTTCGGAAATGAGTAACCTTTATGGTCCAGGTTTACACATCTTGGCTAGGTGTGGATATAATGGAAATGGATGTGGTGCTCAAGAACAAGGGATTAAAGCTCCCTTGGAAAACAAATTTCATGATATGACATTTGGGCTTGGTTATGATCCTTTCAAGTGTACTAAAACTTCTAAGAAACCATCTATTAGTGTTAATGTCATTTATGCTTCTCTCTCGCTAAAATATCCAAAATATATTTACTTTGACCCTTCTTGTGTCTTTGCTTTGGATGTTTTTTCTACCGATGATTCCTTAGCTAAATTATTGGGAGCTTATGACAACCTTCCTTGTTATCACCATAACCGCAGTTTTCCCTATTGTCTAAATGCGGAAGCTTACTTTAGAAAATAAATAAATAACGATGAGATAGTTAAAGAATTTCCTCAATTGAGAGATACTACTCAACAAAACAATCTCCTAATAAATGACACCATCGATATCAAGATGGATCCTTGTGTCAAAGATAAAGTCATCAAGATAGGGAAGTGTCTTGATGAAGAAGAGAAAAAACAATATGTTGAGTTGTTACATGAATTCCCTGAGATCTTTGCTTGGATATATTCTGACACACCTAGCGTAGATCCTAAGATTATCACTCATAACATTGTCCTATTTCCTGAAGCTAAACCTGTGTATCAAAAGATTCGCACTAAAGTGGCATTACTTGCTAAAGCCGAGATTGAAAAATTGTTGGATGCTGGATTCATCTATCCTATCGATTATTCCCCATGGATTTCAAACATTGTAGTTGTGTAAGCTAAAAACAAGATTAGGATGTGTATGGATTTTCATGATTTAAACAAGGCCTCTTTAAAGGATGACTTTCCCCTCCCGAATATTGATATGATAGTGGATTCAGTAGTAGGGCATGCTTTATTATTCTTTATGGATGGTTTCTCAAGATATAATCGAATCTTCATCAATCCCCATGATCAATATAAAACTGCTTTCACCACTCCTTGGGGTACGTTTTGTTGGATTGTGATTCCCTTTGGATTAAAAAATGCAGACACGACCTATCAGCATGCTATTACTCTCATTTTCTATCACTATATGATGAATACTAAGAGGGGGGGGTGAATTAGTATACCAAAAATTACTGAAGTCAAACACTTTATCAATCTAGCAGTAAATTGGTATAACAGTTTAACTAACAAACCGGTTAACACAAATGCAAACCAAATAGAAAGTAAGGCATTCACCCACAGAAGTACAATCACCATAACACAAGAGATTTTGACATGGAAACCCAAATCGGAAAAACCACGGTGAGATGAAACTCACAAGTAACTATCTGTAGAATAGTAACCAGACCGGTTAAGGTCATACAATGTTCTTTACCAGAACAAATCCTATTAGGAATCTCAATCTCTGTTAGGAGATAAGTTTGATTAAAGACTACCTTGTGAGAGGATTTCAGATCCACAGATGTGAATCACCTTGTTAGAGGATTTACAAAGGCTTTTCTAGGCCTACTCGGTTAAGGGTTTCTGACTTGTCAAAGATGTGAGTAATCAACAAGTGAATGATCTAGCAAATGGCACAGTCTTCTTGATTAGATCCATGGTAGCTCATTGCTAATGCATTTCAACATTACTTTAGTCTTCAGTAAATCCACACTCTGTTACAGCACACAAACCTGATCTTGTCTGTTAAGATCGCACATACAAGAACTCATCAACCACCAAAAACCCTAACAGCTACACACACTAAAACCCTAGACATGATGTCCTTAAAAGGAATCTGATTTCATGTTGGTCCAATAAGATTACAATGCAAGTTCCTAGGTTTATTGTATCTAGACACATTTGGTAACACGACACAAAATCACTATCAAAGTGTCGGTGGATGGTAACTCATCACAAAGTATTACCGGTTTATACAACTTTACCGATTACCGGTTGATAACTTAGAGTAATACCAGTTTAACTCTTAAATAGATTACTGGTTTGACAAAAAAGAAGACTGGGAAAATGATAACTATCACTTCTAGTTCCTTTTCTCTATTCCGCTTGAGATCCTCAAACCGCTTGAGGTCTTCATGCTGCTTGAGATCGATAAACACTTTCTGCAAAACACTAATAGTCTAAAGACTACAACATAATACTGGTTTGGAACAAATATCAATTGAGCATAATTCATACATTCAAAAAGTGATCTCATAGCAAGTGTGTGTCCATCAATGACAATCAGAACATAATCATAAAAAATGCCAACAATCTCCCCCTTTGGCATTGATGGCAACACTTAGGAAAATTTTTGACATCTAAGTGTTTTACAAAAAAAATGCCATAATCAAAATAACTCCCCCTAAGTATATACACTATCCCTTTTCATAAAATACAATGTATACTACTTCCTTACAGAGATAAACATGAGAGTATACATAGCATGCATCAAAATTTTAAATACCAGAATACTTCTCCCCCTTTGCCAACAATGACAAAATACAGTTGAATAACCCCTGTTTCTATTAGTTGAATAAATGTTTATGACAATAAAGAGTGAAACTTGTCAAAAATAGATTTAAAGTCCTACATAAATTGCTTCATGGATAAGGACCATGACTCAAGCAATGAGGTAGCAACCTCACTCTCCGTTTGCATCTGGGAAACCTGTTCCTCCATGGCATCCAAGGTACTCATCTCTTGAGTAACCGTCAAGGCATCCAGATTGAGATAACACTTTCTGAAGTATTTGTAGTCATGGTGGTAGAACCAGTTGTAGTTCCTGGAAATCCTTGGTCCAATTGCTAATCTCCAAATCAATTCTTGCAGCCTGAAGTTGAAACCGGTGAATGGTTTGCCCATAAGTGGTAAAGGAATCATATGGTGTCTTGAAGGTGCTTATGAATGTCTACAAATCAGTTTGCAATTTGTCTTTCTGGGCAAGCGCAATGTGATAAGAATAGTAGATAATGCCTGGTTTATTACTTAAGTTGCACTCTACTTGATTAAGAAGTCCGATATTCTACAATAGAATGACAGTGCCTTGCTTTAGTCTTTGCGACCCAAAAATTGAGGCATTATCTCTTGAATGTTGAGATCCATGTTATCATTAAATTTGGTCCTCTTAAACATCTTTTCTTCAAAACTGATCTCTCCAGATGCTTAGCTAAGTGGGTTATGATGTTGACCAAGTTTGACCTAAAGTTTTTCTGAAAAAAGGCAATAAAGGATCAAGCATTGACTGATCATTTCATTGATGCTCCTTCACCCTTCTCCCTACCTAATCCATTGTCTTTTCCTGAAGAATACATTCTTTCCATTGAGGTTGATGAGACTTGGGAATTGTACTTTGATGGCTCTAAGTGTTGTACATGATCAGGGGCAGGGGTGGTCTTAATCTCTCCTAAGAAGAAGCCTATTCCTTTATCATATCGTCTCAATTTCTTATGTACCAACAACATTGCCGAATGTGAAGCTCTTATAGTTGGAATTAAAGAAGTCTTGGCATTGAGTGTGAAAAATCTACATATTTATGGAGATTCTTAACTAATCATAAGATAGGTGATAGGTGTTTATCAAGCTAAGAAAGACAAATCATCATAATATAAAGATCTAGCTTTATCCTTGTTACAAAAATTCAATTCTTATACCATGGAGCCTGCTCCTCGGAAATATAACCAACATGCTAATGCGATGGCATGTATTGCCTCTCTTGTGTCTCTAGAGGACCCCTTGGTAAAACTTCAATTCACTATTCACAACCTTACTTCCCTGACTATTGTTGATAATCCTAGTGATGTGGCATATTGTTGCATTATAGGTTTTGATGAATGGTACTCACATATTGTGAGATATTTAAGTGATGGTGCCTTTCCTAACTCTGTGAATAAGAATAGGAGGGCTAGGATTCACAAATTGGTTGCTAGATACATTATCCTTTCTAATGTTCTTTATAGGAGGGGTTATAATGGTTTTCTCCTTTGATGCCTAAACAAGGTTGAATTCCCCATTTCTCTTGAAGAAGTGCATTCAAGTGCCTACGGGGGGCATTTTGGGGGTAGGTCTTTAATTCAAAGATTTCTCTAAATGGGATATTATTGGCAAACCATGGAAAAGAATTCCTTTGTGTTTGTTAAATGATGTCATCAGTGTCAGCAACATATCAATTTGATCCATGCCCCTGCCCAAGAGCTTCGATCATAGGTAGTGTCTTGGCCCTTTTCTACATGGGGTTTGGATCTTGTTGGTAAAAAATATCCTCCTTCATATCAAGGACATATTTTCATTATAACCGCCATTGATTACTTTACGAAGTGGGTGGAAGCTGTTCCTCTTCGATACCCTACTGCTGAAGTAATTTGTCAATTCATTTTGGAAACCATCATTTCTCGATTGGGGATACCTTCTGCCTTAGTTTCAGATAATGGAATGTCATTCAAAAATAAGGATGTGAAGAAGTTTCTTGAGAAATATCATATTCAACATAAATTTTCTACACGTTATTATCCTCAATCAAATGGTCAAGCTAAATCTTTTAATAGGATAATTGAACAAATTCATCAAAAGACTGCAAACAAGCATGGTAAGGATTGGCATCCTCTATTAACCTGTGCTATGTGGGCCTATTGCATGAGTGTACATGTTTCTATTGGTTGTACCCATTATAATCTTGTTTATGGTGCTGATACCATTATGCCTTTGGAGTTATAAATTCCTTCTTTGAGAGTTTCTCTTAGGGGTACAGTGGATGATGATTCCTATGGAGAGAAAAGACTTCAACAACTTGAGATGCTTGATGAACGATGTATAAATATCCTTGAGCATATTCAAGTGTATCATAAAACTTTGCAACGAAGCTACAATGATAAGGTTATTCAACGTTCCTTGTTAGTAGGGGATTTAGTTCTTTATGAGAATCAACCCAACATGAATGCCTTACTTGAAGAGAAAGGAAAGTTCAGTCCTAATTGGCTTGGACCATACATCATTGTGGAGGTATATGGATCAAGTGCTTATAGGATAGCAGATGTGGAAGGTACGCCTATCAAGGAACCCATAAATGCTATGCACCTTCATAGATACTATGCCTAGTTATTCTCTCTCTCTCTCTCTCTCTCTCTCTCTCTCTCTCTCTCTCTCTCTCTCTCTCTCTCTCTCTCTCTTTATAGTCTTCTTTTTGTTCTCTCTTTATATATTTTTCTTTAAAATTGGGTAATATGTTAGCATATCTTCATGAAAGTATGTAAGATTAAATGATGTTATATTGTTTCGTCTACATTACTTCATTCTCGACAAACATGTTTCATTACCATATATTGTTTGTCTTGGATTCTTATTTGTAATGGATTAACATTTTATATGTGCTAGCATGTTATACAATTTCTTATGTGTTAAGTAGAAATTATATCATGCTATGTTTAATTAGAGTTAATTAAATCACATTAGTCATATATTTCTTAGGCTTAATACATTCTTATTTTACATCATCAAAGTAGCATTTGATTGAATACTTAGTTATTTAATTAAGTCACACATGTATCAATTTAATCATGAAGCATTGAGAAATGAATCACATGGAAATTAAATTAGATATACATGCTCGTTACTCAATATGTTACTTCTAATCTAAGCAATGTGTAAATTTTTTAAGCATTAAAAATAACATAATCATGAATGTCATCATATATACATCAAAATCATCTCCTATCCCTAGGACTAGTAGCAGGATGATGGTGGCTAGATGCCCCCTCCTGATCTAGCTATGAGGGTGGCCCCATGGGAGTGTATCGTGATACAGATTGCGAGGAGATCCTGCAATCTCTCTCCATCATGATCCCTCGGTATGTGGTTTCCTTTGTCAGTGATGCCGCTACGTCATGCTCTATCTGTCATACTATCTCATAGGACCTCCACCACTATCTGAATAGGGGAGAAAAGGTCCTCGTGTCATTCTATATTCCTCTGGGATCTGTGTTCTATCTGTGAGGAACTTGTAACGTGTGCAGTCACAATAAGATCTTTTACTGCATTCTAAATCAAAGAATGCCACTACTAGATGGTAGCTATAAGATAGAGATAAATATTTCATTAATAACATTCTATATCATCAAATCTAAAGCAGGTAGGATACATATGTTAATCAATAACAGGGCACATTACCCGGATCTCCCTCTCACCAGTGAGGATCATGGACATCGACTACTTGAGACTGGGACCCGCTAGGCTCTCCCTGCTCATGTTGTCTATTTATAGTCGGCATGGAATGATGGGGATCATGATCAGGACCCCTTATGGGATACCTCTTTGCCTGCCGTGGGAGACTTGGTGGATCTAGGGTTCTGGTATCCTCTCTAGAGTGATGAACTGTACCTAACTCCTCATCCTCCTCATCCTCATCCTCATCCTCATCATCTCCATCTTGATCCCCCTCTTCAGTATCAGGATGGCCTCTGTCTCTACCTACCTCCTACTCCTCTGTGTCATCACCCTGATCATCTGAATCCTCCTTGGATGCATCGAATTCCTCTCCATCACCTAACTATCTCCATGGTCTGGGGTTCCCTCCAAGGAAGCCTACTAGGAAAATAGCTCCAGGGTATGTCCTCCTCCAACATGTGATGTCCTGATCTGACCCATTTGAATCTATGATGTCGATCTCATCACTCGCAAGCCTAGGAATGGCTCCTAGCCTTGACAACACTCGTGAGTGTCAAATGTATATAGGCACGTCAGTAGGAACACATTGCTCAAACCCAAACTATCACCAAACTTGATCAAAGTAGAAAGGAATGACTATGTGGCTATATCATCCCTCTAGTAGACAGTTCCTCTCCATGCTGAACATCTGTCTGTGTAGCCCTGCCCACATGGACATCCTGAGGTAGGGTCTCCATATGATCCTGCCCGCTATCAATCTATCGATGCTCAACCTCCAATACAGAAGATCGTTGGATCACCACTCACGGGTAAGAGGATAAGCACATACCCTAGGTTGCTCTAGGACTAGCTCTATGGGGGCTCCACCAGATATAGTGCATGTAATATGCTCAAACATCCACACCTTTAATAGTGTGCATGTCATAAGGCTACGTCCCTGTCCGAACACATACTCTCCAAGGTCATGATAGAGATGCACAAGCATGCTCCAACTTCAAGAGTATACTCTCTTATGTCTCTCCATGGCTCGTATGGCATAGATTAGTCCTTCGTGCATATGTGTGTCGCACCCATTAGGGAACACAACTAATGCAAGGGTCAGAATCAGGAGTTGCCTCACCAATGAAACCTTGCCTGTAGGGTGTAGGAGCCAACTAGCCATAATGTGATGCCTCATTTCACTGTGTATCACTCTCCCCACAACATATACCTACTCTCTCTTGTAATCCTCCTCTGTGCAGTCAGATCGATATCTAACAGTCTCTCCTCTAATGGGTAGGCACAAAATGTGGTACACATCCTCAAGGGTGACCATCATCTCTCCCACAGGTAGTGAGAATGTTGAGATATCTACATCCCACCTCTCCATGAGCCCCATCAATATAGTAGAATGGAATCAGATGGCCTACATGGTCATCGCATCCCACAAACCCACTACATGTAGCAAATCCCTCTCTCCTGCTGTCAGCCTCGAGATTTGCTCTCAAAGGCTCTAAAATGTGAGACCGACAGTATGCTCGCGAATGTATGGTAGTGTCTACAAAATGAAAAGCAATCTATCATCAATAATTGATCAATCATCTATCATCATCTAATCAATGCAATCATTCCATCATTTCTAGGATTCATCTTCTAATCTTGTGTTGTCGTTGGTTGCCCCAAACAAGGACCAAGGCGCCCTTAGTGGACCAAGGTGCCCTACTAGAACCATGACACCCAGAAGGGACCATGGCACCCTATGAGGACCAAGGCACCCTAGGACCCCTCGGTGTCCAAAGGATGGGCCCGGAACTACACTAGGCAATGACATCATCAATTCTAAAAACTATGAAAACATGACAAAGTCAAATGTAGTCAACAAAAAGTCAACTCACCTCGTCAAGTTGTCGGCCAACGAGTACAGACTGGCATAGGATCTCCATCCGCGTAGCTCACTCAGGTCGGCGTTGAGGCATGATTGCTGGTATGTGGGCTCCCTTGAAGTGAATAGTGACAAAAAGTTAGAAAGTGACAAATGAAGGTGTCACTTTCATATTTATGTGTTATGAACTTTATGACTTTATGTTTTTAAGTTAAAACCCTAATTTTTGCGCTTTTTCTTCAATCTATCATATCTTGAGCTAGGAAGCTCTGATTCTCACAGCACCTATAGCATTGGAATCATGAGTTCACCATCTTTCTTTGCATTAGTTCCAGAATACACTTGGATGAGTAACCAAGACTTGTTGTGAACTTGCTTCATCACAATCTTTATCACAATTCGTTGTGGAAAAAACATGATAACTTGTTTCACCTCACAAATAAGCAAGTTGAAACTGGGGGGGGGAAGGGGGGGGGCATATAGATACCCACAAATTTCATCACCCTCCTTAGTAATCATTAGGTGAATTTGTGATCTAACATATGGTTTTGTAGGGTGTGGTTCCTAATTGTGTACTGTAGATACCATTGGGGGCTTCATTCGACAACTTATGGATATATCCTTTTTCAAATGACATTTACTTTTCTGTACTTTAGCTTGCATATGCACGTAGTGTCATATGACCGCTAAAGTGGGGACTAAATTTAGTGCCATAAATTGTACACCCTTGCTAGGGTGGTACAATTTCACACTTAGGCTAGCTCCTACCTTAGTGTGTCTTGTATCTTGCATTTCTCATTCCCCTTTAAGCATTTAATAATTAATTTAATTAAATCTAAAGTCACAATTCATCACTTTACATATTACAAAGTTGAGCCCTTTATCCTAAGCGTACTCCTTTTCATTTTATTCCTCCAATAAATCATTTAATCATAAACCCTAATTATGTCTTATTTTGACAGTTTAGGCCCGATTTCGCATATCAAAACATCTCGAAATTAGCTGTAACTTTGGGGTTTTCTTTAATATCATCATAACTAATGGCCTAGAAAATTTGGTTGGACCGTGGCAAGAATGCACATGGTCCGTGACTTTTTTCTTGAAATTTCAGGAGCACAATCCTATGATATAATAATGCTTAACCCCAAAATATCAGTAGGAAATTCAAATCCTAGGTTAGCCTAAACATGAAATTAAGATCTAGGGTTTCATACTTAAGAGCTCTCTTTCTTCATTTGAAGGGGTCTTCTTCTAAGAATCTAAGGGTAGGTTTTTGGAGTATTAGACCCTTCTTTGTAGCAAAGAGTAGATCTTTGAAGTCTTCAAAAACATTCAATATTCATCCATCAAACATTCATCAAGCATCATTTTATCAATTAGGGGCTTTTGAAGATGTAGAAGAACAATAGGAGATCAATGACCGATCATTGGCTTGTACCTCTCCCTGGGGGTTGGGTATGGTTTCATGTTGTTCTCATTTCTTTGCATAAGCTTCATTTTGATTCATATTCATGCTTTAGATCACTTTGCATTGTGGATTTAGAGCATTTACTTTGTCAGTTATAAGCAATTAGGGTTTATTCTTTAGGGTTGCACTAGGTTGTTTGCTTTCATTCTTAGGATCTTGCATATACACAAGGCTCTTTCACACACATTTTTTAGTACATTATTGACTATTCATGGAGGTGAAAATAACCAAAACAAGGGTTTGACTAAGGAAAAACCCTATATAGCCACCCCAAAGCTTCCCTTTTTAGTTGCAGGTGTAGAAACAGGAATCTGGAAGCAGTTACAGATCTAGAACAGACATGTAGACCACCTAGAAACCTCAGAAGTGCATAAATCTATCAAGAATAGGGGCATGGCACCCTGGTCCTTCCCTCTGTCAATAGGACTTGGCAGAACAACACCTTATAGATATTAGAAACCCTCCCGTTAGTTGCAACTCCAGAATTATAGAATCAGGATAGTGGCGTGGCATCCTGATCCTGGACATTACTTCTTAGATTTCAGACATAGTTGCACCTCTGATCTTTCCTTTTGATCTGTACTTTTCAGTAGTGTATCAGTTGTTCTTTGATCTGCATTCTTAGATTAGGATTTGCTTGCTTATTTTCTTTCTAGGTTAGATTGCATTTTACATCATTCCTCTGTCTCACTTACAACAAAGGAATAGAAAACCTAAGAGGTAATCTATGACTCTCTCTTTCTCATAGGAAGTAGCTGATGTGCATTACCTCCTTAGGATCTTTTGTATTCCACAAGTGTGTATGAGAGTGGGATTAGGGTTTCCATACTTAGTCTCACTTTTTCCCCTACATATTTGGGTCAGGTGCTTGAAGATGAGGGAATTGACCTCCCTACCATGGTTCCCTACAATAGGAAAAGTCCCCTCTACTCATTTAGGAAACTAATACAATCAATATGGGCACAAAATAAACACCAAAGACTATACTCATCACCAAGTCACTCACTGATCAAGAGTAGTAGAATTTCATAAGCTTTATAAAAGAAACACAAATCAATTTTGCCTCGTCATATGCTGACATGCCAAGCCATGATCTTGACTTTGTGGTACACAATCTTGCAGTTCATCTAGATGCGAAACCTGTTAAGAAGAAATTACAAAAGATGCATCCTCAAATTGCCCTCCTAGTTAAAGAAGAGCTGCAGTAGATGTTGGACATCGACTTCATTAAGCCCATTGATTATCCTGAATGGATCTCCAACATTGTAGTTGTCAGCAATCCCGCTAGTGGCATTAGAATTTGCATAGACTTTAGAGACTTGAACAAGGCATGCCCTAAATATGACTCTCCTTTTCCTAATATAGATATGATCGTGGACTTGACAAGAGGGCATGAGATTCTCTCCCTCATGGACGGATTTTACGTCTACAACCAAAACACGATCTCAGAGGAAGACCAACACAAGACTGCATTCACAACACCATGGGGTAGATTCTGTTACCAAGTCACGCCCTTTGGACTAAAGAATGCAGGAGCAACCTATCAAAGGGCGATGGATACAATCTTTCATGACCTACTACATAAAATAATTTAAGATTATGTTGATGATCTCCTTGGGAAATATAAGACAAGAGATGACCATATCCCGTTCCTAAGGCAAATCTTTGAAAGACTTGAAAAGTACAAACTACTCTTTAACACCAAAAAATTCGTCTTCGGTGTCACATATGAAAAATTCCTTGGCTTCATAGTTTCCTATAGAGGCATAGAAGTGGATCCTGCCAAGGTGAAATATATTATGGAAATGCCTCATTCAAAGAATCTCAACCAATTATAGTCTCCAAGGCAAGCTTCAGTCTATCAAAAGCTTTATTGCATAGCTTGTTGACAAGTGCCACCCATTTGCGCACATCCTTAGAAAGGATACCAAATTCAAATGGGATTATTTATGTCAAAAGGCTTTTGAAAAATTAAAAGAATACCTAGCTTCACCACCAGTTCTCTTGCCTCCCATTTTGGGACAACCACTTCTCCTGTACATATTAACAACCATGGTAGCACTGGGGACATTAATGGCACAAGCAAATGATCAGGGTAAATATTATGCAATTTACTACATCAGTCATACACTTGTAGGGTATGATCTCAATTATACCCCTATAGATAGAGCATGACTTGCACTTGTCTTTAGTATACAAAAACTCTGCCACTACATGCTTAATAATAAGACAAAATTAATTGCAAAGATTGACCCCTTGAAGTATCTGATATCAAAAGATGCTCTCACAGGAAGAACTACAAAATGGGTCATGCTTTTAAGTGAGTTTTCCATTGAGTATGTAGATAGAAAAGAAATCAAGGGACAAGTAATCACATATCAATTGGCCAACTCTCCACTACAAGGGGATCATCCCCTCATCACAGAACTCCCCGATGATTCCATAATGACTATCACCACATCATCCAAATGGAAGTTATACTTTGATGGCTCTTGCATGCAGAATGGATTGGGAGAAGGAGTCCTACTGGTCACACCTCAAGGATATTATATCCCTAAGTCATACAAAATAACCTTTTCATGCACAAGCAATATAGCGAAATACGAAGAACTAATCACTGGACTCTATTCAATGGAAGATACTGGAATTGTAGGTTTATGGTGATTTCCAACTTGTCATAAAGCACGTCAATGACAAGTACCAGACAAAAGATGACAAGCTTCTTCCTTACTATAGTATAGTTGAGGATTTCAAGTAGCACTTCACAGTCATCCAATTTAAGCATATCTTGCATACAAATAATAGATTTGTGAATGCTATGGCTACAATCGAATCCCTCTTGCGAATGCTGACAAATAGTAAGAAGTGTGAGTTCTTGGTGGAACAACTCTTTATCCCGACATATGAAGTCCCTGAGTCTGAAATGGTGCATGTCCTCATTGGTTCTAACTCCCCTTGGTATCAAGAAACCTTCACTTGCCTCCAAGACAACGACATCCCACCTCACCTCACCAAAACCCAACAACAAACCTTCGTCCGTCGCTACGCTCGCTACACTATCCTTGGTGACACCCTTTTTCAAAGGCATTTTGATGGACCCCTCATAAGGTGTCTAGACAAAGGGGAGGCTGAAAGGGCACTATGTGAAGTGCACAAAGGTATTTGTGGAGCACACTCAAGCAGCCTCACATTGGCTTAGAAGCTCTTAAGCATGGGATACTATTGACATACAATGGAAGAAGATACATACCATTATGTGGAGAAATGTGTTCGTTGTCAGAAACACGACAACAAAATTCATGCACCATCTTAGGATCTACAACCATTCATCGTACCATGACCCTTCTCATAATGGGGTCTTGAGCTCATAGGTAAAATCCATCCCGCTTCATCCAATAGCCACAAATTCATAATAATTGCCATTGAATACTTCACCAAGTGGGTGGAGGCCATACCCCTAACCTTCACCACTGGAATGTTTTTTTCTATGTTCATCCTAAATTACCTCATCTATTGATATGGAATCCCTGAAGCAATCATAACAAGATGTCAAAGAAATTTGTCAAAATTTTGGCATTCAACATCACTTTTCCACTCCATACTACCCCCAAGGTAATGGGAAAGCTAAGGCTTCAAATAAAACCCTCATGAAAAATACTCAAAAAGATAATCAATAAAGTTGGCTATGATTGGCACTTGCAACTCCACCCTACCCTTTGGGCCTACCACACAAGTATCTGCACACCTATAGGAGCCACTCCATACTCCCTAGTCTTCATTTTTGAAGCTATCCTACCCCTTGAGATCAAGATACCATCACTAATGTAGAAAATCCTCCTTGATGAGGAATACATAGTCACCAGGTTACAAGAGCTTGAACTGCTGGATGAAAGGAGCCTCAAGGCCTTAAATCATCTTCAAGTATATCAAAACCATCTACAGTTGAGTTATAACAAGAAGGTCTGAACCTGGGAATTTGACATTGGTGATCTTATGCTTATGGAGAATCAGATAATTCTACATGACCGTGAAAAGAAAGGCAAGTTTGAGCCTAATTGGCTTGGACCATATGTGATCACAGTAAAATATGGATTAGGTGCTTATCAGTTGGCCACTCCCAAGGGAGAATCCTTGGATGAGACTATGAACATCATACAACTCAAGAGATTTTATGCCTAGTCCTCAGAGATTACTAGTTTTTGAAAATTAAAAAAGCTAAAAAATAAAAATAAAAAAAGAAAAAAAATCAATTCGTCCATTAGTGAAAACCACTTTGTGGCGCTTTGGGAAAGTATCTTGGTGAAAACTTGGTTTCATGCATCAAGGTAGACAAACTAGATACATCATCTACTCGGACAAACTGGCTTTTCAACCCCGCCAAGCCTTATAGTTTTGCCACTTCCATAGTGTTCATGACCAAATTTTGCTTCACACCATATCCTTTCCCCACCCACCTGCCTGGTATCCTTATTCCATAAATCAAATAATCTGACATATGCAGCTCACAAGTGCTCACACATGACTCAAGCAGTCAGATTCATTGTTTCAAATGCTTTGACGTGACATGAGTCATCTTGTGATCCTCTACTACTTCATCCAACCTTCCCTGTTTTCTCCCACCCATCCACTCGATTCAAATATTCCATAATAAAAATTAAATATTTTGATGTCATTTTGCGGTCCAATAATAATGAGGATTGTAAAAGCCTACTTATAAGAACATTTGTGCAGGATGAATCCCATGTTGATTTATCATCATTTCCCTGGCCTTGCATGTAGCCGGTTGTCTCCTTCATTCTTCAATCCATGCCACCACATAAACCTTCCCATCTCCCTCCTAGAATGTCTAATCTCTTAATGAATCTACATGATGGCAACACTCCCTAGCCTCACTTATAGCTGGTTGTCTCCTTCATTCTTCAATCCACACCACTATGTAAACCTTCGTTCCCTTGTGAATAGATATCAAGGTTATTTGTATCTTCATAATATGATGAGTCTTTGACCCAGCCATGAATAAGGATCATCCCAGTACGCTGATCTTTTATCCCACCATCCTGAGCTTCCATCCCAGTACACTAATCTTAACCCCTGATTTATGAGCTTTAGCTTCTTCTTGACTTGTGCATCGTTCAGACACTCATCCACATGAGCTTAACCAAATCTTTGCAGGCATGACTACATCCACATCCATATGTCCATACCACCTTCTCTATTGCCTATGCAGATCCATCGATTACCCCTACCCATTGGGATGCATCCTTCCCATTTCTAGTAGTTTATCCATAATCCTAAGTCATACTCTTGGAAAGAAATGTCAGTTAGCTTTGACAATTTTTTTTGCATGATTTAGTCTATTTCTTTTGTTCACATCATGTTGTCCTATGACTACTCCTATCTATGTGGCTGCTAGGATCATTCTATATCTTGGTATGTTTTGGGTGGGTGTACACTGGGGCATGTTTTTGTGGTATGGCATGTCTGATGGTTTTGATTGCATGAACCTACAACCTTGTATCTAAATCTATAAGGTGTTTACATGGTTGTGTGTAGGGGATACCTATTGTCAGAGAGTCAGTCCATGCCTCAAATTTTCACAACATTCTAATTCCTATAATTAGTGGTGTAGATCATCGTTGGCAAAATCAAAACTAGGTTTTCTCTTCATATATGCAGAACAAAAAAATCCCTCCATCTCTATCCACTCACCCATTTTATCCATGCATTTGGAGACTTCAATTTATTGACTTCTTCCTTTCCTCTACTTGGACCTATATCATTGTATTTTTGTTGACACATCCTAAAATTAATTTTACTTGCATTATTGCGTGTATTTGCATTATTTATTTCATACTTATCATTTTTATTATCACTATCATTATTATCATATATTGACATTTTCATATATCATTGTCATAATAAATACTGATGTCAGGTTAATTAAATCCCACTCAAACATTAGTATCACATGTAGTTCTGCAATCATTAATCACATTATTCATTATAAAACATTTGAAAATAATCATATTTTGGTAAGGTAGTCAAGAACAAATTCAACACAGTTTCAAGACCATTGTGTTTATAATAGTAGGGGTTGAATAAGGCTTCTTGTGGGGCACTATGCATTAGGACCTCACTTGAACATTATTTTTTTACGATAATGGTCATGTGCCATTAAATGGTCACACTACTTTGGTTTGTTATCTTTTTAGTGGCTGAATAAGGGTTTTCATTGTATAGGAGCATTAGTGCATTTGGATACCATTTAGTTCATTATGATGAATAATGATGAATAGTAAATACTCAACAGATACTGAGAGGGGGGGTGAATCAGTATAGACAAAACTTTCTTTAACAACTGAAACAACAAAGACTGCACTAACTGGTAAACAAAATCACCAATCTAAATCAAGGCAATACCGGTAAAACACAGTGATTGTAAAAGTCATAAATCAGTAACACTTAGATCTTCAAAAAACCTAATATCTCATTTCCACTTCTCGCATTGATGAATACTAAGAGGGGGGGTGAATTAGTATACCAAAAAATATTATACTTAAACACTTTAACAGTCTAGCAATAAACCGATAAAACAGTTTAACAAACAAACCGGTTAACACAAAACAAATAGTAAATAAGGCATTCACCCATAGAAGCACAATCACCATAACACAAGATATTTAGATGTGGAAACCCAAATGGGAAAACCCATGGTGAGATGAAACTCACAAGTAACTATCTGTAGAATAATAACCAGACCGGTTAAGGTCATACAATGTTCTTTACCAGAACAGATCCTATTAGGAATCTCAATCTCAGTTAGGAGATAAGTCTAATTAAAGACTACCTTGTGAGAGGATTTCAGATCCACAGATGTGAACCACCTTGTTAGAGGATTTACAAAGGCTTTTTTGGGCCTACCCGGTTAAGGGTTTCTGACTTGTCAAAGATGTGAGTAATCAACAAGTGAATGATCTATCAAATGGCATAGTCTACTTGATTAGATCCATTGTAGCTCATAGCTAATGCTCTTCAACATTACTTTAGTCTTCAGTTAATCCACACTCTGTTGTAGTACACAGACTTGATCTTTTCAATTAATATCATACATACAAGAGCTTCAACGACCTCCCAAAACCTAATAGCTACACTCATACATACACAAACAAAACCCTAGATATGATGTCCTTAAAAGGAATCTGATTTCATGTCGGTCCAATAGGATTACATTTGCAAGTTCCTAGGTTCATTGTATCTAGACACATTTGGTAACACGACACAAAATCACCATCAAAGTGTCGGTGGATGGTAACTCATCACAAAAATATACTGGTTGGTAACTCATCACAGAGTATTACCGGTTTATACAAATTTTCCGGTTACCGGTTGGTAACTCAGAGTAATACCAGTTCAAACAGATTTTCGGTTGACAAAATTTGAAGACTGGGAAAAAGATAACTACCGCTTCTAGCTCCTTTGCTCCACTCCGCTTGAGATCCTTAAACCGCTTAATCTCTCTATGCCGCTTGGGTCTTTATACTACTTGAGATCGGGAAACACTTTCTTCATAACATCAATAGTCTAAAGACTACAACATGATACCAGCTTGGAACAGTTACCAGTTGAGCATAATTCATACATTCACAAAGTGATCTCATAGCAAGTGTGTGTCCATCAATGACAATGACAACATAATCATCAAAATGCCAACAATCTCCCCCTTTGGCATTAATGGCAACACTTAGGAATTTTTTTTTTTGACATCTAAGTGTTTTACAACAAAATTATGCCATAATCAAAATTACTCCCCCTAAGCATATACACTATCCCTTTTGCATAAAATTCAATGTATACTACTTCCTTACAGAGATAAACATGAAAGTATACATAACATGCATTAAAATTCAGAATACTACTCCCCATCAAAAATTTTTAAAAACAGAATACTACTCCCCCTTTGCCAATAATGACAAAGTATAGCTGAAAAACCCCTGTTCCATTAACATTAATAACTGATTTAAAGAGTTTATGAAAATAAAGAGTGAAACTTGTCAAAAACTAATTTAAAGTCCTGCATAAATGTCTTCATGGATAAAGACCATGATTAAAGAAATGAGGTAGCAACCTCATTCTCTGTTTGCATCTAATAGACCTGCTCTTCCATGGCATCCAAGGTACTCATCTCTTGAGTGACTATTAGGGCATCTAGATTTAGATAGCATTTCTAAAGAATTTGCAGTCTTGGTAGTAAATTACATGTCTGTTTTCCTATCTCTGCCTCTATTCTTATAGACTGGAGTTGAATCCAGTGAGCGGTTTGTCCATATGTGGAGAAGGAATTATATGGCATCTTGAAGGTGCTTATAAATGACTGCATATCAGATTGCAGTTTGGCTTTCTGAGCAAGCACATCATCACATAATAGATGAGGTTGACACATCTTACTTAGCAATAATTTTCCCTTATCCATTGCATCTCTAATGCCCTTCTGTGCCTTCTGTAGATCAGACCAGAGCTCTGTTAACATTTTCACTAAGGAAGTGTCCAGAGCCATTTGATGCTCCTTCTTGGCATTTGCTTCTGCAACCTCTTCTAGGCTTTGCACCTGGTTTTCTACAACTGTGCATAGGAGCTTTAATTGTGCAAGAGAGGAATCAGTACTGGGGAGGTTGGTACCGGGTATCAAACCGGTAAGAGTGTCCACCGCAACTTGGATCACATCTTTCTCTTTCTTTCTCCTTATTGCTTCTAGATGTTCTTGGGCAACCTTAATACTCTACAGCTACTCTGATTCATTTGCAGACTGGAGGTCAATGAGACTGGTAATGTTAGCCGGTTTGGCTTGACTACCGGTTGCCTTTGGGGTCTCCATCTGAGTGCTTTGTGCCACTCCCTCTTTCTCTTTAGCTCTTTTCTTGTCCTCTCCTGCCTTCTTTTTCTCCTCTTCTCTTCTTCTTCATCCTTCTTCTTTTTCTCCTCTTCCTACTTCTTTTTCTCTTTCTCCTTTCTCTTCTCCTCTTCCTTTCTCTTCTCCTCTTCCTTTTTCTTCTCCTTTTCCTGTTCTGCTTCCTTCTTCTTCTTCTCTTCCTCTTGTTTCTTCTTCTCATCTTCCTTTCTTTTCTTTTCCTCTTCTAGTTTCCTCTTCTCATCTTCCTTTTTCTTTTCTTCCTCTTTTCTCTCCTCTTCTTCTTTTTTCTTCTCTTCTTCCTTTTGCTTCTTTTCCATTTCTTCCTATTTTCTATTTTCTTCCTCTTGTTTCTTCTTCTCTTTCTCTACCTATTTTCTCTTGTCTTCCTCTTGTTTCTCCTGACCTTCTATTTCTGTTGGTACATCTGGAGTAACATTTTCACCGTTCAAGGCATCAACATCAATCGAGTCCAATTGAGTAGTGACCGGTTCTCCTTCACTGTCATATACTTCATCTGGTTGAGTGATTTCAAGTTCTTGCTCAACTTTCCTATTGGCTTCAACCACTTGATGCAATCTTAAAGCTGATTGAGCAAGGGAGTGGGTATCTTTGACTACTTTCAAAACTTTTCCTTCCAACAATAGAAGTCTTCTTCTTCTCATGAAGAAGAGGCCCTTATATCTCTCCACCACTTCATACAGTTATGTTTTGGGCACATTAGGAAAGTATTGTGCAAATACTTCCTCTCTTATTTCTTGTTCCTTTTCTATGGCAATGCACCACTTGTTATCTAAAGAATTATACAAAGAATCAGGTGTCTCAGTTTTAATTTTTGATGGCTACGGGTCATTAATACATAAATAAATGATAACTTCCTGTTCAACTTCCTTCTTTTCATCATCATTAAAATCATCAAAGCACTCTTTCAAATCACCAAGTACTTTTCTTCTAATATTCTTAATTGTTCTTTGACAATGTGTCAAAGGTTTGTAAGAGGAAATATCAATATTTACTGGTGCAGATGTTGTCGGTTCACTCTTTGTCTTTTTCCTCATTTGCGTAGTCTTCTTAGGCTGTTCTTCAGAGACAGTGTCCTTTGAGTCTGGTGTATTTCTTTTTGTCTTTCGCTTCCTCTCAAAGACTTTGGTGGGTGTCCCTTGTTAGGATTCCCATAGATATTGAGAGAGGGGGGGTGAATCAGTATCTAATCGGTTGTAAGATTTTCTTAACTTAAAACATGTAAAGCTTATTAATACTATGTACCGGTAAACAGAAAGTAATGCAATAAACAAAGATAAAAGCAACCACATAAAAAACACACCATAACACAATATTTTAACAAGGAAACCCAGTGTGGGAAAAATCTTGGTGGGATTTGTGACCCACTATATTCACTTACCGACCAATAAGAGAATATTACTACTACAAGAGGGGCCTGCACATGTAGGAAGGCCAAGTGCCTAGAGCTCACTACTCAAATACAAAATGGAAGTCTCACTGACTTACAAAATGGATTATATAAATCCAATATCTTGTATTGCTTCAAAGTAGCATCTATAATGCCAGATCCAGTACTGGTTTCTTCTCTACTTCTTACATAAACCCTTAACCTATAATTTGCATAATAGGTCTACCTTATTTCGCCTAATTACATTCCTCTGTCTCTCCCAAAATGTTCTACAATGATCTCTCTTATATAAGAGTCATTTGACAACTTACCAAGTCGGCTTACAATGATTTTACAATAATAAACAAAATATATTAACGACAAAATTCATGTTGGCTTCTATGCCGGTATGCTTCCTTTCACTGTCGGTGCTGGTGATCTGTGTGCCATTGTAGAATCTAACTTTGTTGGTGGATTGCCTTGCCAGTGTCATAGGATTGTAAGGTTTCCATCAATGACAAAACCTTCAATCACCTACAATGTCTCATTGGAGTGTGCATTTGCCAACAATATCCCCCTTTGGCATTGATGGCAACACTCATGACAAAATTCAAAAAGTGTAGTCCAAAAATATGTTACCAAAAATGTGTGAACTCCCCCTAACCAAATGAGTCTTTAGCTGATTATTTTCTCATACCACTACTCCCCCTTTGGCATCAATGACAAAGGTTGTCAAAGTGTCAATAGACTAAGGTTTCCTGTCTCAACCTTGTAACCAGTTGGTTACAATCTAAAAAAGTTCTGCCAGAACCAAATTCAAGTTCTCAATGAACTTTTTACCGTCTTTTATTGTGGCCTTTGTCCTCTGAACTGTATCAGTGAGGTGTTGCATTTGCTCTGCCAGTGTTTTCTGTCATTGTACTAATGCATCATATATTTATTTCCTTAAACATGCGAGGTAGTCCAACTTTGGACTTAATCTCCATTTCAGATCCTTAGCCTTACTTTTTATTTTCTCCTTTTCTCTTTCTAGCTTTAGTAACTCTTCCTCAAAACCTATTATCTTTTGTTCAAAAATTGATAATGAATCAGATGAATTAATAAAATTGTGAGCTAGCTTATTAATTTCCTCCTATATCTTGCTCATTTTCTTGTCTATGTCAACTGTCAAAAAGTTTGTCTTACAAGTGTCTCTGTACAAAGTTTTGAACTCCTTTAGTGTGCTCCACAGTTTCAGTAGAAGTGTGTCAAACTGCCTTGTACACTTCTTTATTTGTTCCTCAAAGAATTTCTATTTTTCTTTTTCTAAGCTCTCTTTGAATGCTTCTTTCTTTATTTTCTCAACTGTCACTGTGTTGTTAGTAATATACTTAGACAAAGTGTCAAGTTGACTCAAAGAATCCTTATTATCTACATTGAATTTTGGAGCTATCATCTTCAAAATTGGAATTGTGTCATCTATATCCTTATATGCCTATGAACTACAATCTGTTATTTTCTTTAAAGATTCTAAAAGCAATTCAGTTACATTTGTTGATTTAAATCTTGCAGTTGAAGAGTCAACATTCTGAATTCTATTGGTGGGAGCAATATCCTTGCTTGTAGTGACCTCTGGTAGGTCATTCTGTGTTTCCATTTCCTTAAATAGTGGTTTGTCTTGCTTAGTAGTTGCCAGTGTCACTGATTCTGTATTAACATGTTCTTGTTCTGGAGCATGTTGCTCTACTTGTTTTTCTATTTTCCCATCTACTGATTTATCTTCAGTGTTATCTGTGTTATTAGTTACTAATGGCTGACTAGCCTTATCTATCTTATTGGTTGTATCCTTATCTACCACAATGTTGACCTTCTGAGTATCAACATCTGCTGTGTATAGTACCTCAAAATTAGGATTTGTATCCTCTTGTGATACATCCATACTCTCATCAGTCGATTGATCTTCAGTTGTTGTTACCGGTGGAGTAGCTAGAGGTGGTGGGGATAAATTATCTCTTATTTTGATGCTCGAAGCTCCACCAACCTTTCCTTTACCTTTATCCTTGTCTTTCTGATATACCTTGATTGGTTTAGGGTTCCTACACTCTTCCTATTTTTCCTTCTCAACAAGGAATATATCCCATGCATTTTCAGTTTCTTCTGCAACCTCATTTACTCTTCCAACCATTAATGCAATATGCCGGTGTGCAGTAGAGAATACTAACTGGTTAGCCTCTACAATTAGATCATCTATTTCTTTTGGAGAGTTAACTGGGTAGACAGCAAGTAATTATTCAATTTTTATTTTCTTGTCAAGCTCTACAACAAATTATCTTCTTGCTTCTAGTCTCTTGAATAGTTCATCTGGTACTTCATCTACAATTTGCATCAAAAATTTCTTGTAGATATCCAAGTGTAGAATTATACTATTTTCAACCTTTTCTTTATCATCAACTGATAGTGAGTCATATAGTTTGTTGATGTTTCTCAAATGTCCTTCCTCTGTTATTTCATCTAGTAGTTTGTTAATCGGAGCAATATTTTGTTGAGTCCTTTTCTTTGGTGTCATTTTTTTCTTCTTAGGAGTAGACTTCTTGACTGGGGGCCTTACTGCCTATTGTTTTTGCCTAGTTCTTCTTGGTGAAGGTGTGGATACCGATGAAGGTTCCTTTTTCCTTACAACTCTTTTAAATGTTGCTGGCATATCACTCTCTGAAGAAGTTGCTACTGGTAAAAGGTGAGTTTCTGGTTGTTGTGCCTGTAACTCATCTTCAGTGATATCGGTTTGTTTTAGTACATCCTCTTTGATAGCCTTAGCCTTCCTTGAACCTCTCCTCACTGTTGCTTCTACTTTCTTCACTCTCTTCTTTGATTGGATTCATTTTTCAATGGTTTCAGCACTACCAAATACCTCTTCCTTAGGTTCATTTGGTGCTTCTAGAAGGGCTTTAGCATATGTTTCAATGATGTGATCATCTGTCTCATAACCCATTTCAATAACCCAAATTGTTCTTTGGATAACTACTTCCATCCAAATTTCATCCTTCTTAATCACAAAACATATATCATCCTTATATTTATCTACAATTGTTTGTGATAATCTTACTCTAGTGTTCATCCGGGCTTTCAATGCTAGAAAATATTCATTGATATTATTTTCTCTGTTTTCACCCATATTGTTTAATAAGTCAGATAAATGTTTGCCTACCGGTATGTCAAATCTAAGATTCTTGTTACCTATATCGGGCACCTGTTTGGTTATATGTAGCATTAAGCATACAAGTAAGTTACCAAATATGAATGTCCCTTTCTTATCCTTCTTGATCTTTCCCAGATTGTCAATAAGTTCATCCTTTAACCATTCACATACATCAATTTTCACATTATCTTTAACCATATCATGAGCACTTTTTATTCATAAGCTGGAAACTGAGTTTAGTTTGTTTGCATGTGTTGTTTTGTAACCTAGAATCATGCTAATTAATCTCACATCATTCACCCTTAAGGACCTTTTGTCGGATGTTGCACCTGTTAGGTTCATTACTAGGTCATTTGAGACCTTCTTTGTTTTGTCTGGTCTGTTACCGGTGGAAGGTAACCCTGTTACAACTTTTAGAGCTTCCTTGGTAATTTTATGAATTGAATCTAGCCAAAAAAAAACACCATGAACCCTACTCAACACTATCCTTATCACTTCCTTGGGGAATTCCGGAATGTAGAGAATTTTTGTGAATCCTAGGGTTTCAATAATTTTGTGTTCAGGTTTCACATTACCAGAATCATCACATATGATGGTCTTGTACATGTTCTTGACTTCCTCATCACCTAATTCTTCTATGTGGCAATGGATATACATTCTAGGGTCTTCTGCAAAAACAACTCCTTTCGGGATTTGAGAAAATGCACCAATATTATCATTCTTTTAGCTATCTCGGGAACTAATGGAAATACGGGCCTAGGGCATTTGATTACCTTGACTATTGTAGGGTTTTCTATGGATTCAGGTACAGAAGAGGATGCCATGATTATAAATACCTTTTTCTACCTTTGGAAAGATTGATTGCTGAATTGCTTTTCCTCTTTGCTCGAAATGCCTTAGCTCTAGAAATTTCATGCTCTTCGAATGTTTGAATGCTCGGTGAAGTGAAATGGAGCCAAAAACACTAATTTATAATGTTAGTTCACCAACTACCACATTTAATGCTTGCCGGCTAAGTAATCACTCAACTTTATCTGCCAGTATAGAAGTAATTTCAACTTTTTACCATCAACCGAGGGAATAATAGCATATTTCACATTTGATTGCCAAACCCTCAAGGAATTTTCTTCAATTAGATGAAGAGTCTCCTATCGGTGGAGTGCTACTTTGTTCTGTCGGTAGAGTGTTGCTTAGTTCTACCGGTGGAGGAGTATTCCCAACACCATTTAGATCTGATTTCCTGATCCAGTGTTTTGAGAATTCGTGCTTAACTTCATCAACTTTTTCTTTACCTTTCAAACTAGGACCTTTGTTGTCTACCAGTGAGGACTTGCTTCTACAAAATTTAGCAATATGCCCAATTTTGTTACATGCATAACAAGTCACATTATTTCTCTAAATAGCCTTTCCATAACCTATGTCGGTTTGTGTTCTGCATTGATTAGATAAGTGTCCAAATCTTCCACAAACATAACATCTCACATTCATTATGCAATTCTTAGAATTATGACCAACTTTGTTGCATTTTGAACATTGATCAGTGGGTGCATTGGTATTCTGATAATAGCTAGCTCTACATTGATTTTCTCTATGACCATACTTGTTACAGTTAAAGCATTTGCCATTAAATTTATAAGTAGTAGGTTGTCTTACTAGTTTGCCATGATCTTGTGTGTTTGCAGTACCGGAGCTTTCACTAGTTTCAAAGCCAAGACCATTAGTGTCACCATTAGGTTTCTGATTCTTCAACAAGTCACCAAGTTCCTTTTCTTGAATTTTTCTTTATGTTGATTTGCAGTAGTCAGTTCTCCTTCCAAGATACCTTTTTGTCTCATGAGTTCATTTGAGTCATTCTGTGTGTGCATCAGATCTATCTTTAACATAACATTTTCATAACTGAGTCTTGTGTTTTCATTTGCAGCATCATTCAGTCTTCTAGTCAAGTCTTCCTCATTCTTCTTTCTATCTTCAATTTCTTTACAAAATCTCATAGTCATATCCTGCATCTCATTCTTTGTTGTCAAGTTCTTGTTTTAGTTTGTTTATCATATCATTAAGAGTTTCTTTTTCATCATTCTCATTTTGCATCTTTTCACAAAGTTCTCTTCTCTTGTTTCTTGAAATAGTAAGATTTTCTTGAAGTGTTTGAATAATATCCTGAGCAGCCTTTAGATGATCTTCAAGTTTGATATTTTTCAATTTTTCTGCATCATAGTCTAAGAGAGCTCCTTCAAGTTGCTTCATCAAGTTTTCCATCTCTACCGGTGTGAAGATCTTCCTCAAGCTTTTAAGCTTCTAAAAATAGAGGACCAAGCTCTGATACCAATTGTTAGGATTCCCACAGATACTGAGAGGGGGGGGTGAATCAATATCTAACCGGTTGTAAGATTTTCTTAACTTAAAACATGTAAAGCATATTAATACTATGTACCGGTAAACAGAAAGTAATGCAATAAACAAAGATAAAAGCAACCACATAAACAACACACCATAACATAATATTTTAACAAGGAAACACAGTGTGGGAAAAACCTCGGCGGGATTTGTAACCCATAATATTCACTTATTGGCCAATAAGAGAATATTACTGCTACAAGAGGGGCCTGCACATGCAGGAAGGCCAAGTGCCTAGAGCTCACTACTCAAATACAAAATTGCAGTCTCACTGACTTACAAAATGGATTATATAAATCCAGTGTCTTGTACTGCTTCAAAATAGCATCTATAATGCCAGATCCAATACCAGTTTCCGCTATGCTTCTTACATAAACCCTTAACCTATAATTCGCATAATAGGTGTGCCTTATTTCATCTAATTACATTCCTCTGTCTCTCCCAAAATGTTCTACAATGATCTCTCTTATATAAGAGTCATTTTTCAACTTGCCAAGTTGGCTTACAATAATTTTATAATAATAAACAAAATATATTAACAAAAAAATTCATGTCAGCTTCTATGTCGGTATGCTTCCTTTCGCTGCTAGTGCTGGTGATCTGTGTGCCGGTGTAGAATCTAACTTTGCTAGTGTCAGTGGATTGCCTTGCCGATGTCATAGGATTGTAAGGTTGCCATCAATGACAAAACCTTCAATCACCTACAATGTCTCATTGGAGTGTGCATTTGCCAACACTGCTTCCGATTTCTTCTTTGCTGGTGACCGCTTGGTCACTTTGGGACTTGCTGTGATAACCAGTGCTCATGATGAAGGCACTGCCTTTCCCTTCTTTACTGAGGGTTCTTCAGTCATTGTTATCCTTTCCAAGTAGGTTCTGGTTCTCTTTGCCTTTGGATCAAGGGGCGAGGCAATTAGGGTAGAGGCATACCCATCTAGCATGTCATACATTACCTCATATCCCATCAGTTCTACTTTTTCCTATCTAGTCTCAACCACCTCCATTATGCACTCATCAACTCTGATAGTGAAGCAGATGTCCTCATCATACTTCTTAACAATATCACTGGATATTATTACCCTTTGGTTCATTTTGCATATGAACTCATCAAAGTATTTGTTCAACACTTCCAGATAACCGGTTGCTACTGCTTGTAGGCTTTCCTTAATTTGCTTTGTCATCGGTTGGTCAGCAGACCACTGAATATCACCTACTCCTGGAAAATAGCCTTGGAAGTAGAAGAACAACCCAACCAATAGTTGTCCAAACTTAAATCTCAAGGCATTGTCCAGTTTGATTGACTTGAGGTTCAATGGAAGTTGTCTTTGCATACAAGTGCATAGATCAAACAATGCATCTTCCTCGATCATCCTATGGGAGAAATTTACCACTGTAGCAGAGATAGAGTTGATTCTGCTGGCATGGAACATTTGGTATCCTATCACCATACACACATATTTGACTAGATCATCCTTGATGGAATTGACAATCATTCCCCATGAATCGCTCACTGAACCAATGAGCTTAGTCAGTTTTGTCTTGCTAATCTTCCTTAGGGCTAGCACTTCATCAACGTTGCAGAAACCGGTGATGGCATGAATTGCTTCTGGTGTAATATCATGTGTCCTCTCTAAGTATATTTTATCACTGTGTACTCTACTCTGAATAATGCGAATGTGATCATCTGAAAATTCTTCAAGGAAATAGACAGCATTGTGAAGTTTCTTCTTTTCCAGAACGCTGAATTCCAGTTTAATCTTTTTGTCCTTCCCACAAAATAAACTCAAATAAGAATGGATCATCAGAGATCCTAGATCTTCAATCTTATAGTCAATGTAATCAGAAATGCCTTCCTCCACAATAACACTAGCAGGTATTTGAGATAGGGCATTGTATTTTGCCTTCCTTTGAATGAAGTCTACCGAATCATCAGGTGCACTAGAACTAGCATGTGATGCGGAAGCCAGGATAAATAGAGAATTGTGAAAAATACCTTCGTAAGTCAAAATTTAGGGCATGCAATTTAAACTTCACTACACACTCATTTGGTTGTTGAAATACCGCTTTGTGTTCTATACTGCACCAACAGATGTTTGCTTCTAATTCTTCTTTGTGATTTTGATAAATTCTTTGAATCGCAATCCAAATCACTTTCCTTCGCTCTGTTCTTGAAAAATTCTTCGCTCGTGAACTGATAAGTGAAAAATGACTCTGAAAAATTCTTTTAAACAAGTTCTCCACAATAAATGCTCCACTATTAGGGCGTAAACCCTAATTTACCTTTTAATGTTTCCGGTCTTCTGCCAACTGGTAGGTATCACATACCGATTGAGGTCTTTTACTAGTGTAAACCGGGGCTATGAGATATTTCACCGTTTCCTCCCCCTAATCTTTTCTAATGCTTAGTTTGTTGGTTCAACGACTTCCACACTAGGTGTAGAAACCGGTTCTTCTTGAATCACTTCTTCTAGCTTCTTCTTCCAGGTTTTCTTCATATCTTCTTGAACAATTTCAACATCAATCTTTCCTTCCAGAGTGACCGGTATATCATCCAATATACTCTTTCTTGTTCTGCAGAATCTTGTTGTATGACTCAGTTTGTTGCAATGATAGCAAACCATTTCAGGTGCTCTCCAAGGTCCATTATTCATGTTTCCATTCTTCCTTCTGCATGTTGCAGCAGTGTGACCATGATCATGACAAATCACACAGATTGCTCTCCATCCGATTGTCGCTTGATAGCCACTACTACCTGACTGATGACTATTGGTATTAAACCAATTTGGGTTCTGGTTCTTAGAGGTTTCAGGAAAAGCTGCTTAACTCCTTTGAGGATACCTTCCGGTATTGTGCATGACAGACCTGCATTCAAATTCTCTATGCCCAAACTTGTTGCATGCATAACAATTTCCATTGAATCTATTAGGTCTAGGCTTATCATTTAGAAAATAAGGAAAATTATTGTAAGCCTTACTTCTACATACATTAGCAGTGTGTCCCTCCTTGAGACAATTAAAGCAAACAAGTTTGAAATTTTTCTTACCTTTATCCTTTGATGCCGGTTGTTTCTTTGATGCTCCATCTTTTGTTCTAGAGGTCTCACCTTCCTCATAATCAGAGAAACCAGGTCCATTGGTATTCTTTATCAGTTTAGCTGATTCAAGCTTCTATTCTAGCTTGACAGTGCTCTTATTGAATTTGGCAAGTATTTCCTTTGACTCAGTGAGTTCTTTGGAAATGACAGCATTGGATTCATTCAAGGTTGCATTCTCAGAAATAGCCATGTTTAGTTCACCTTGAATTCCTTCCTTTTCCATTTTATTTTCAAGAAGATGAGCGGTAAGTGCACTGATTTCTTGCTTCAGCTTGGAGATCTCATGATCTTTGTCTTTTACTAGATTTCCAGCTTTCCTTCAGTTCTCAATCTCTTGACACATTCTGATAGTTAGTCCTTCAAGTTCCCTTCTTAGGTTGGCATTGGACTCATTCAATTTTTCAACTTCTTGAATTAGGGCTTCCATGTCCGCTTCATCAGAAGAACTGTTTTCAGTTATCTCCATCATTTTTTCAGCATGCTCTCTTCTTTTTGCCTAAGAGGGGTTATATTTGACCTTAAGTTCATCATAGGCTTGCTCAGTCTGAGTGAGCTAATGAGTAAGTTCCCTCACAGTGTATTCCCCCATATTTCTTTCCAAGTGGTTAGACTTATAGAAAGGTTGGCTCTGATACCAATTGATGAATACTAAGAGGGGGGGTGAATTAGTATACCAAAAAATACTGTACTTAAACACTTTAACAGTCTAGCAGTAAACCGGTTAACACACATGCAAACCAAATAGTAAATAAGGCATTCACCCATAGAAGCACAATCACCATAACACAAGAGATTTATATGTGGAAACCCAAATGGGAAAAACCATGGTGAGATGAAACTCACAAGTAATTATCTGCAGAATAGTAACCAGAACGGTTAAGGTCATACTATGTTCTTTACCAGAATAGATCCTATTAGGAATATCAATCTCTATTAGGAGATAAGTCTGATTAAAGACTACCTTGTGAGAGGATTTCAGATCCACAGATGTGAACCACCTTGTTAGAGGATTTACAAAGGCTTTTCTGGGCCTACCTGGTTAAGGGTTTCTAACTTGTCAAAGATGTGAGTAATCAACAAGTGAATGATCTAGCAAATGGCATGGTCTATTTGATTAGATCCATTGTAGCTCATAGCTAATGCTCTTCAGCATTACTTTAGTCTTCAGTAAATCCACACTCTACTGCAGTACATAGACTTGATCTTTTCAGTTAAGATTGTACATACAAGAGCTTCAACGACCTCCCAAAACCTAATAGCTACACTCATACATACACATACAAAACCCTAGACATGATGTCCTTAAAAGGAATCTGATTTCATGTCGGTCCAATAGGATTACATTTGCAAGTTCCTAGGTTTATTATATCTAGACACATTTGGTAACACGACACAAAATCACTGTCAAAGTGTCGGTGGATGGTAACTCATCACAAAGTATTACTGGTTTATACAACTTTTCCGGTTATCGGTTGGTAACTCAAAGTAATACCAGTTCAAATAGATTTCCAGTTGACAAAATTTGAAGACTGGGAAAAAGATAACTGACGCTTCTGGCTCCTTTGCTCTGCTTCACTTGAGATCCTTAAACCGCTTGATCTCTCTATGCCGCTTGGGTCTTTATACAGCTTGAGATCGGTAAACACTTTCTTCATAACATCAATAGTCTAAAGACTACAACATGATACCGGTTTGGAACAATTACTAGTTGAGCATATTTCACACATTCACAGAGTGATCTCATAGCAAGTGTGTGTCCATCAATGACAATCACAACATAATCATCAAAATGCCAACACCCATATGCTTAAACAAGTAATGCATCAGAAATATAAAGACCACTGGATCAACATTCTTTTACCGCTTAACAGAAAACACTAAAGCATCGCATGAAAAAGTATCACACATAACATAGTCATTTTTCACGTGGAAACCCAACTGGGAAAAACCACGGTGGGGATGAATACCCACAAGTTCTTCTTGAACTCTTAAGAAGTCCACTCTGTTAGGAGCCTAGTCTGGTTAAGGACTTTACAACAGGTTCTGCTAGGAATCGATCGTGCTAGGGATCACCCAGTTAAGGGATCTCTAAATACCTAGTTAAAGGTTAGAACCCTGTTAAAGGTTACCTCGCAAGAGGATTTGAAGAACTCAATGAATTTGAGTCACCCTGTTAAACGATTTACAAAGAGCCTGTTAAAGCTACCTGTAAAGGGATTTTCCAACTGTTGAAATGATTAGAAGTGAATAGGTAATACATTGATCTGATAACAACACTCAATGCTAAGGAAGATCCACTCAATGGTAATACACTAAGAACATACCTTTAGTTCACCTATTGAAGGGGAAACACCCCTAATTCACCTCTTAAATAGGTAAATGTAGCCTTTGGTAGAGGCTTAGTGAATATGTCTGCTAACTGCTCCTTACTGGACACATGTTCCAATACAATCTCTTTGTTTTGAACTTTCTCCCTCAAGAAATGATACTTGAGCTCGAAGTGCTTGGTTTTAGCATGCAATACCGGATTCTTGTAAATATTAATTGCACTTGTGTTGTCACAAAATATACTCACCGATTCAGATACAAGGACTCTGAAACCACTTAATACATGCTTCATCCAAATTATCTGAGTGCGGTTCATAAATGATGCTACATATTCTGCTTTTGTTGTGGACTAAGAGATACAACTCTACTTTTTGCTCATCCATGAGACTAGTCTACCACTGAGAAAGAATGCACCACCGGTTGTGCTCTTCCAGTCATCCACATTACCAACCTAATCGGCATCGGTAAACACTTTGAGATTGAAGTCATTATTGTATGGATACCACAATCCATAATCTATAGTTCCCTTTAGATATCTAAGAATTCGCTTGACTGCTACCAAGTGGGATTCTCTTGGACTTTTCTGAAAATGTGCAGCAATGCCCATTGCATGTGTTATGTCTGGTCTGCTGTGTACTACATAGTGCAACTTACCAATCATTGACCGGTAATCTTTCTCATTCACCAACGCTGAGTCATCTTCTTTTGACAATTTACAACCAGTCATCTTCGATGTACCAACCGGTTTGCTTTCTTCCATGCCAAAGGTCTTCAAAGCCTCTTTGACATACTTGGACTGAGTGATAAAGATACCATCTTTCATTTGTTGAATCTGTAGTCCAATGAAGAACTTAATTTCTCCAATTAGTGACATCTCAAATTCATTCTTCATCTCATCTTGTCATCTCCACCAAAAATTATGTCATCAACAAACACTTCACAGATCAGAATCTGGGCTCCTTCTGACTTCAGATAGATATTGATATCTTCACTTGTTCTTTCAAATTCAATCTTCACAAGATGGGAGTGTAAGCACTCATACCATGCTCTAGGTGCTTGTTTCAATCCATACAAGGCTTTATGTAGCCTACACACCATATCATTGTCTTTTGATAGGGAAAACCCATCTAGTTTCTCTATATACACTTCCTCTTCAAGCATTCAATTCAGGAATGTAGATTTTACATCCATCTGATACACTTTGAATCCCTTGAAGGTTGCATATGCAAGAAGCATTCGAACTCCTTCCAATCTAGCTACTAGAGAAAAGGTTTCTCCATAGTCTTCTCCTTCTTCTTGAGCATATCCCTTACATACCAATCTTGCTTTTTTTTTACCACTGTGCCATCTTCATTTAGCTTGTTTCTAAAAACCCATTTGGTACCAATAACATTTTTATGCTCATGTTTGGATACCAAAGACCATGTACCAGTTTTTTTCTATCTAGTCAAGTTCTTCTTCCATAGCCTTAATCCAGTTTTCATCTTTGTGTGCCTCTTTAAATGTTTTGGGCTCAAATTCAAAAATCATGGAAGAATTCTCTCTGACCTTTCTTCTTGTTAGTATTCCTGCATCCTTATCCCCTATGATCTACTTTGGATCATGATGCAGCTTTACATACCTAGGAATGGTCTTGGCTGATTCCTCTTGCTTTTCCTCTTCATCCTCATCTTCATCTAAATCAGCATGTACTGGTGTAGGAGTATTGTTGGTTGTACTTGGTTGTTTTGCAACTGGTTCCTAGAAGGTTACAACCGCTTCATCTATCGCTTTCTCACTGCTGGTTTCCTCAAGTTTCTTAGAGGTTTCATCAACTCTAACATTGATACTTTCAACAATTCTTTGAGTGCTATTGTTAAAACACTTGAGAGCTTTGCTCTTGGTGGAATACCTTAGGAATATTCCCTCATCACATTTTGCATCAAAATTTCTCTGGTATTCACTTCTCTTAATATAACACTTGATACCAAACACTCTAAAGTAGCTTACTATAGGAGTCTTACTAGTCCAATACTCATAAGGAGTTTTATCGTTACCTTTCTTTATGAGTACTTGGTTCATAGTGTAGACTGCAGTGCTCATCGCTTCTCTACAAAAAGTGTGAGCAACCTTCCTTTGAATCAACATTGTTCTGGCTACTTCAACTACAGTTCGGTTGTTCCTTTCTGCTAGGCCATTCTGTTGTGGAGTCTCGGGGGTAGACAATTGCCTCTTGATGTCATTCTCTTCATAGTACTTATTGAATTCTCCAGAGGTGAACTCACCTCCTTGATCGGTTCTAAGGCATTTGATCCTCTTACCACTTTCCTTTTCAACTAGTGCTTTGAAGGCTTTGAACTTTCCAAAAGCTTTAGACATGTCTTTCAAGAATGTGACCCACATCATTCTTGAGAAATCATCAGTAAGAATCATAAAGTACCTATCTCCCTGAACACTCCTAGTTTTCATAGGACCACACAAATCAGTATGCACAAGATCAAGTAAATTATCTACTATGAAAGATTTACCTTTGAAGGTTGAGGAAGACATTTTCCCAAGTTGACATTCTTTGCACAAAGGATTATCCAGTTTGTTCAGCACAGACAATCCTCTATCTGCCTTGATCTTACTGGCTTTCACAATATTATTGGAATTTACATGGCAGAGTCTCCTATGCCATATCCAATTGTCATCAAACTTGGCCATTAAACATTGACTGATAGTTATATTCAACTCAAATAAGTTAGCTTTGGTCTGCATATCAGTGGCCATCAATTCACCACTCTTTCCTTTTATTTTGCACACTCCATCTTTGAATTCCAGAGTGAGTCCTTTATCATTTAGCTAGGCAACACTCAAAAGGTTATGCCTGAGACCTTCTACCCAATACACATTATCAAAACTTCTTTTTCCATTTAGAGAGATGGACACTTTGCCTTTTACCATACATGGTGCATCATTACCAAATCGGACTACACCTCCATCATACTCTTCCAGAGACAAAAACTTTCTCCGATCACCAGTCATGTGGTGAGAATAACCATTGTCAATAATCCACTCATTAGAATTATCAAAGTGGGAGACAAGAGCCTTCTTGTCTGACACATCTTCCTTAACAGCTACAAATACTATGTCTTTGCTTTCTTTATCTTCTGATTCATCATCAGTGACACCTTCATCAACTGCAACAAGACAGTTTCTCCTATTTCCTCCTTTGAATTTTTTAAACTTCTTCGGTTTGTCTTTATTATCATTATTAGGACAATTTATAGCAATGTGCCCTATCCTATTACAAGAAAAATATTTCAAAGGGAGATTACCTCTGTATTTTCTAGTTCCTTTAGGAAGTCTCTTGGCAAGAAGAGCTTCAAATTCCATCAGGATCTCCTCATCATCCATATCTCTGCTTTGTCTAGGCTCACAACTGGTACTTTCTTCTTTTCCCTTTCTAGATAGTGTGGCATATGCTCTAAAGGCTAAATCAATCTTCTGAATAGTGCCATCATAACTGTTTAGCTCATATGCGGTCAACTTAGCAATAATAGAATCAAGGGATACCTTTGTCTTGTCAATAAATCTCAACTCCTGAATAGCAGCAACCCTTACTGCATAGACTGGTAATAAGGTTCTCAAAACTTTGCTAACAATGGTGGAATCATCCATTGTACCTCCTACACTCTTGATGTCTCCCACAATAGTTTTAATTCTTATCCCATATTGTTGAATGGTTTCTCCTTCAACCATCTGCATGTCTTCAAAATTTCCCCTAAGGCTCTCTTCCTTAGCTTGCTTCACATGCTCATCATCGCCATAGATAGACTCCAGAGTATCCCATACATCCTTGGGATTGTCTTTGTCTTGAACATCTATAAACTCAATATTAGATAGACTGCTGATAAGAGCTTCCATGACTTGCCCATCCTCCTGAATTTATCCTCTTTGATCATCGATGAGAGTACCGGTAGGGACAACATAAGTATTCTCAACATAGTTCCAGTGTTGAGCACCCATGCTTTTTTTCTATCTTTCCATATCTTAAAGTTATCTATATTGAACTTAGGACCTTCCCTCTTCATCATTATAATAGTATCTTTTCCTCAAGCGGTTAAGCTTATAACACAGAGGACCTGGAGGACCGCTTTGATACCAATTGATGAATAATGATGAATAGTAAATACTCAACAGATACTGAGAGGGGGGGGTGAATTAGTATAGACAAAAAATGTCTTGAACAACTTAAACAACAAAGACTGCACTAACTAGTAAACAACATCACCGATCTAAATCAAGGCAATACCGGTAAAACACAGTGACTATAAAATTCATAAACCGGTAACACTTAGATCTTCACAAAACCTAATATCTCATTTCCACTTCACCCATATGCTTAAACAAGTAATGCATTAGAAATATAAAGACCACTGGATCAACATGCTTTTACCACTTAACAAAAAACACTAAAGCATCACACATAACACAGTCATTTTTCATGTGGAAACTGAACTGGGAAAAACCACGGTGGGGATGAATACCCACAAGTTGTTCTTGAACTCTTATGAAGTCTGCTCTGTTAGAAGCCTAGTCTGATTAAGGACTTTACAACAGGTTCTGCTAGGAACTGATCCTTCTAGGGATCACTCGGTTAAGGGATGGCTAAATACCTGATTAAAGGTTAGAACCCTGTTAAAGGTTACCTCACAAGAGGATTTGAAGAACTCAATGATTTTGAGTCACCTTGTTAAAGGATTTACAAAAATCCTGTTAAAGCTACCTGGTAAAGAGATTTTCCAACTGTTGAAATGATTAGAAGTCAACAAGTAATACACTGATCTAATAACAACACTCAATGCTAAGGTAGATCCACTTTAGTTCTTATACTTTTGTAATCACACTCTGTAGATCTCTACTCACTACTCCGGTCTCACAAGAATCAAGTATCTCTTCACTTGGATACGCACATAACATTTGCCAACAACTTCACAATGCAAATCATCATCGACCTTATAGACAATAATTAGGTTGGTAGCATAAACCCTAAACCCTAAGCATCTAGGTTATCAATAAAGTCGATCCAATCCAAATCATTTAATCACATTGCATAGAGTAAAACAATCTTGAAAAAATCTCAAGATGTTCTCCATCATTCGTTCTTCACCACTTCTGGAAGATGATAACCCATCACATGCTCTCCATCGTTTACTGAGATTTGCACATTCCCGAAGTGTATATAATTAATCTTCTTCATTTAAGATTCTCAAGAAGATTCTTCATGTGCACAAGGCTGATGTGGCAACACAATCTCATCTTCATTTCAATTCTAACTCATCATAGGATGTCGTCGGTCGAATCACACAAACTTAGAATGCATCAACCAAAAACCCTGATATAAACTTTGCATATACCTGTTCACATTCCAACATACCGATTCACCTTTTCGCATATACTTGTTCATTCCATCATACCGATTCACACTTCATCATGCCGCTTCACTTGTACCATCATATCGGTTCACTTTCTAGATTGCTTACTTCAATATACTGGTTCATACTTCATCATATTGACATCAATAACAACATACAATACTATCATGTCATCATACTCTGCACATATGCCAACACATTATCCTAGGTGCATTTCATTTTTAGAAGCATTAATTACATCATATATCACATACATACATACCATATTCATTTGCATCACATCACAACATAAGCATGAAAATAAAAAAAATATGCATATCATATAGGCATACATTATACACATGCATCCTACATCCATAAACATGTTAGCAACATCATATGCATATATACATCTCATAATCATCCATCCTGCATCAGAAATAGGTCAGATCATATACACCATCATCTCATAATAACCATCACATAATAAAACAATAATCAAAGTCCATGAGAAGTCCTTAATAAAGTTTGCAATTATACATATGTGCCGCCAAAATACAATGATATAATCTCCGAAGGGTCAAAAATAATCTGTCACATACATCTAGAGCACTATCCTATGCTCTCTCTGCCACCTACTCCTGCTGCCGAATCTGAGGGCCCACATTGAGGTCATGGTGCTCTCATCCTTATTGACTCGCCTATTTGATGGGACTAAGTCCTGTGGGACCGGGTTCTCTCTGCGTACAAGGGTTCTCATTGGTCTCCTGGCACTACCTAGTGATACAAATTCCTATAATACTGTGTCTCGAGGACTAATTTGTCTATCTGCTGCTACCCCATGACTACATCGACAACCACTTATACAAGCCCTTCCGGCTCCAACATCTCTCTCACCCCACAATCTCACTGCATCTGCCTCTGCCCTCCACATTATGTCCCACAAAGTATCCACATCTTCATCCATCCTCTCCATCTCTTCCCTCATCTTTATGATAGCATCCCCACTCTGCACCTCCTCATCCATCCTCTCCAGCTCTTCCCTCATTTGTGCGATAGCCTCCCCACTTTGTGCCTCCTCCAGGAGTCTCTCCCTCTCATCCCTCTCATGTTGCAGATCATCCATCTAACTCGTTAGTCGGGCCACCTCTAACTATAAGCTATCTACCCTAGCCCTCTCCATTCCCAATTCCTCTAGGCTCCCAGGCCTCCCCCTCACAACATCTCTCCCTCGCAAATCCTCCAATCTCTTCTCTCTCTCTCTCCTTCGCACCATCCCTCTCCTATACCAACCTATCATACTTTTCTTGGGAGACCCCTCCTACCTATGCTAGCACCTGTCCCTATACCTGTATATTGGGAACATCCATGGGCTTGACACCCTCATTTGCTCCCTTTTCTCCTACCTCTTTTGTAGCTATCCCATTGATTTGTGATGTTGGTGGCTATATTTTTAATGGTACCTCTGCTCGAGGCACTCACTGCCCTCCCCTCCTTCCTCTCCTATATCCTCCTACTCCTTCTTGCCTCTCTCTCCGTCCTCCTCCTCATGCTTCCCCATCACCCGATCTATCCTCCTCGCCTCGTACAACCTCATCCACTAAGGGTCATATCTCATCCTCCTCCAAAACAACTGGTAAGATAAGTCTGCCTAGCCCATGAGCCTTCCACCAATAGGCATATCCACCTGTACACCTTGGATCCTCTTCTTCCTACAGCCGCTCATCCCATGGAACCATCTCTATTGTTTCCTGACTAATGCGGTCCTCCAATAGTCCCACTGCCTGCCCCCACACTCCAGTCTCCCGTGTGATCCGTGGATATAGTCTCTCATGACTGACTATATCCCGTACTTGTCCTAGCTCCCTCATCACTCGATTTGGCACATAGCACTCGATCACATATAATGACCTACCAAATAAAAGAAATTATTTCTGTGCCCAGGATAGCTACCAATCCCCTCACCATTGCTGGTTATCCATATAGGGACACCAACAAAAAAACATTATCTTGTCGAAGATGCATCTCCAGTACCACATAACCCCCAACTTGTGATAGTGCAGGAATCCCCTGTATCTGTCTACATATGAGAACCGTCACCTCCTATCCTATCTCTCCAATGGTTGTGTCACTGTGATATGCTCCCATGCCCATACATGCAATAATTCAACCCTTGTGTTGAGGTTCCGGTACTCCCGGCAGACACATAGATGCATGTCATGGTATAGTTATCTAAGCATCACTTCTCCCCATGCATAGGTCACAACATCCTCTAGCATATAGTACACGCAGCGGCTCCATCCAACAAAGAATCCATGGCCGCTGAGGTCCGGCATCAAGCAACCACTAATCAATCCACATATGAATAGTACCAAGCAAGGAATATGTCTAATTTGCATCACCTATCCTACGTGCATCCACGTGCTATCCATAGGTAGTGCATCATACTTGCACACCTGTCACAAGTAGTACTTGAAATAGATAATTATGCAGATCAAGATGTGATACTTTAATTGATGTTAAATGACAATGATGAGTTTCTTTCTATTGTTGATATTATTAACATCAAATGGGATTCAAAGCAAGAGGCTGAAATTTTTCTCCAGCTTGATGATTTGCAATTACATGAAAGGATCAATTGTGATCCTTTTCCTCCTCTTGATGGAAATTTGCTTATATTATACAGTGGAAGAGTAAATTATTTTGGGAGTTCCTTTTTCAATGAGTAGACTAATGTTTTAAACCAAGCCTATTTTTTTAGTTGTATGCCAGAATATGAGTTTTTCTTCTTTCAGTTGAATGATGTTTTTACTGAGTGTGATATTGGTTTCAGTCAGGATATGTTTATGTTCAACACAACACATATGTGTCACAGGGTGACCAACATTTTCAATCATTGCATAAATTTTAGAGTTTCAACAATGAGTGCAATGATAAATATGGTAGTTGGACGAAAAATGCCAACAGATTTGGTAAATGGCATTCCAACTATGTTATTATATTGTTTTTAATGCTTTCAGAGGAAAACCATGTTTATGACAGGGGAAAGTATTGGTCGATTTTGACAGGTGGATTAAGGCCATCATATGTGGTTTGAGCTTAGGGCCACAAGCAACTTAGGGTAGAGTAATATTTTCTAACTCTATCCCCAATGGAATAGTTACTTTTTCCCTCTTGAATTGCATGTTCATGGACAATTCTTGAAGCTCTACTTTTCTTAAAAGTAGTTGTTATCCATAAGCATTAGTTAGTTTCCTTTTGGTAGTGTAGTTTCCTTCTGTTGAAGTTGCCCTATCCATGTAGCTTCTTTTTGGGTCTACTCTGCAAATGGTTTGCTTCACCAAAGATGCTGGATTCTCACCTCATTCCTATGAAATGAACATCCCCAACTAGAGCCATTGATTGTCCTAAAAATAACTATACAAGAATTTTCATATTTGAGCCAAAATATTGGTCATTCTAGTTTTATTTTGCCCATGCCAAAGTTCAAGGTATAGGGTTTAGGGTTTGTGAATATCCGATTAATTCTTGTGAAGAAAAAGCCTTAACCTTGTTATATTTTTTCATTACCTTTTTCCACTTAAGCCAAGGGTTGGTTACCATTGGCGGGGCCATTTTATTTCCTAATCATTAAGTCATCCTTAGCGGGCCCCTTATATTATCCTAATTTTAAAATTCTAAGTATTTCAGCCAATGGATAAAGGCAATTTAGATCCGATGGTCTGTGCTTCCCCATGGTCGAAAGTGCAGGAAAGACAAAGACCGCGACATCACGAGATGATGCCACATGTTTTTGGGGGAGAGGGGCAAGCTGGCAGTTTGAATTTTCAAGACCTCATGTTACCGGTTCTCAGGAGGAAAAGACCGGTTAAATAATGGCCCTATTAATTAGCACATATTTCAAATGGACAGTGATGTTATGATCTGGGAGAAAAGGTGCTTAATTTTTAATTTGCAAAGGTGAGCGGACACTGTGGGTGCACGATAAAGTGCGAACATATCCGTTGGCCCTCTTATCCACGCGATAAAGTTGAAAGAAGGTTATGGACTGCGACATCATGAGATGATGCCACGTATCTCGGGCTGAACAAGAAGATTGACGGTGGGCCGCTGACAGTGTTAGCTAAAAGATGATAAGGCACTGCTATGTCACATATGTACTGGATCCACAAGCCCTGATGAAGGGTCAATTTCTATATTGACCATTAGTGATTGTTTGATTTTCTAGGATAGGTAGGATCTATGGCTGAGTTTCAAATTGAATTTTAAAAAGGGTTATCAAAGGTATTGGTTTTCACTCGCACGGAAAAGATAGGATGAACATAATACAGGCTTGTTGACATGGAGCAAAATAGTGACAAGTTGGGACACTGGGATGTCGACTCATTCCTGAGAGAATACTTTGAAGTTTTCTAATGAATCATGATTGATTTGACAGGAAAGGATGACGGTTTTAGAGGAGGCATAAGGTGTTGGGATAACTTCTGAGTTGGAAATGAAGGACCACGGGTTTCCCAATGAAATCAGAGATCGCTTGTTTGACAGGGATTTTGAGGCAAAAATTTTACACTCAAGGAGGAATAAGATCAGAACAAAATCATTAACATAAAATGAGCCTAAGCAGGAGGTAATGAATTGATTGCCTAGATGTGATAATGACCTGGGTTTGATAGGCATGATTTCTGGAATCCATAGCTGGCAGGATGAGTAGAAAGTATCAAGATGATGATGTTTCACATGAATGAGCACTGCCATTTTAAATTGATCTTCAATTATAAATTTAGTGGTGTGGTAATTCCATGGGTAGAAAAGAACAAGAACATTATTTTTTGAAAGCAGTTTTTCATAAGCAAGGAAGATAGTGTTTGAATAGGATTGTGCTTGGATTTGTTGTGTAATTTTTGACACTAGATGGATGTTCTATCTCTGGTATGAGATTTCTCATTGTCAGAGGGGTTGTGAAAGTGTGGAGGATTGTCAGAGGGGGCGTGAAAGCCTTTTTTTATCAGAAAAGGCCACCCATGACACATTCTCTGCTCTTACTCTGCCAATAGGTTATAGGGTGTTTGAGGAAGGAGCCTACAGGGAACGAAAAGAAGGATTTGTTTGAGTAAGGAGTGGCAACCAGTTGTCTTTGTGACTGCATGGAAGTTGCGACACCTTCTCAACATATTATGTTTTCCCTTAAGCTCCTCTTTCCAATTCCTCTGATCCGAGGCATAAAGGCTAGAGAACTTCCTCTAGTTTGAGGGCGATTTTACTTCTTGCCTGGATCCCGTTTCCTCTCCAAGAAGGGAAATGCTATATAGAACAAAATGGGCATCTCAAGGTCCGTTTGAAGGTGTCAGGGTGATAACAACATGACTCAATCACTTTTGTTTCTACCAAGAATTAGTTGAAGATGTTGATTCCACTTCATCAAGGGTACCAACATATGGATAAGGAATATTTTATAACAGATTGTGTATTGCCTCCTTGGCTTAATTTTTCTGGTGACATGTGTCTCTTGGTCTGAAGCTTGTTGCTCCCTTTTCTTCTATAAAAAGGGAAATCAAGGCCATTAGATGGGTTCAGATTTTGGGAGTCTCCAGAGTATTCAAAATTTTGAGTCCCTTGGGGTTTTCTTGTCTATTTCCAGTAGTGAGTCTAGGTGAAGGGAACAAGCTGTAGTCATTTACAGAGCAAATGAATGAGTCTTGTGTCTAGTTTTTTTTGCAGGTTCTTGAAGGAGTTATATGTAAATTTCATTTTATGACAAAAGCAGTATTTTGTTCAATAGAAATAAAATTCTGACCTATTTCTCTCTATTGTATGATTCTATCAGTTTTTTAGTGAAATAGACCAAGGGTTTATTTTATTCAGTACATTGTTATGATGTATGTACCTCCCTATTTATGCTTCGGCCCAAGGGGTCAATTAAATTTCTTAAATAGAGTTGCAGAATGATAGGGCTCATGCAAGGATTTAGATAAGCAGTTTGGGTTGGGACTGCAAATGAGATATACTATAAGGCAGTATTATCTTTGATCTTATACTATTAGATGAAGTTATGTCGCATTTTCAGTTTACATTTTATACCTTCAGTTGGCCAATGGAGTAAGGCACTGCTCACTACTTGTAACTATTTTTAAATATCAGTATTGTTTCAAATTCACTAATGAATTGCTATAATTTGTTGATTATCATAATACCTTATATTTTCATGTCTGTTATTGTTTAGCTTACCTATCTCATGCTCCAATTAGGTTGAGGATCAATGAGGGATTTTCCATCCTTGAGTATTCTCCCTGTTGTTGAGCAGGCATATGAGACAATCTGCTTTGTTTTAGTGAATCTTTGAGTGTGGTGCAGAGATCAAGAAATTCACTAAAGGGATTACCCTCCCGGGTTTTACAGAGCCAAAAGTGTAAAAGGGTCTTGAATCCTTGTGATAATTTCCACGATTGAAGTTGGATACTTCATAGAAATTGGATTGAGTGTATTGGTGGCTTTTAATAAGCATAAAACCCATTTTGGGAACCAACACAGCCTATACCCAGGAATCACACCCCAGATGGGGATCTTCAAGATCCTCCAGACATCTGGCAGTGTAATGGTGGCCTCCCCCATTGAAAAATGGAAGGTGCATGTCCTATCCCATCGCTCCATTAGTGTTGTCATCATGGTAGTGTGAGGCCCGATCCTCAACCATCTCCTCACAAACCCCAACCCCACTACACTCAAGATCTCTCTCTCATCTTCTATTAACTGGCGGTACAACCTCATGGTCGAAGGCCAGTGCTCTCGTGATGTAATTGATCCTGCCTCCCCTTGCACCTAATCAATTCACTTAATTAGCCTTCTTATCCTACCATATGCTAGCCTATCTCAGCCTATTTCTATCCCATACTATTCCAGGGGCATGTATGTGCCCCCTCGAACCCTTCTTGTTCCCTCCTTATTCCTCATTGTACCCTACCTAGTTTACCTAGTAGAGATGTTGATCTCCTCATGGCTTCATTTTCTCACCTTCCTCATAATTCTGTCTTTTTCCACTCACATCATTGTTTTCTTTCCTCATCCTCTTTTTCTCTCTTTTCCTCTCATTTTCATCTTTTCCGATAATTTTCCCAAAATTAAAAAAAAATCTCGAGGGGGCATATACCACCTACGTCTTCATGCTAGGGCATCCTTTTCTTATCTTTTACTCATCGCCAATTTTGTCAATGCGTAAAAAAGGGGCAACATGTAGACCTCCAAAATTAATTAAATTAAATATTTAATTAATTTTATCCTCTCTACATAATTAATTGATTATGTTGTCCTTTTATTTATTCTCAAAATTAATTAAATTTATTTTAATTAATCCTCTCACTATAGTCCAATAATTGATTTATTAAATAAATCAATTATTCTTCTAAATTCCTTAAATTAATTAATTCTTCTAAAATTCCCTATAGTTAATTAATTCAAATTAATTAAATAAATCATGTGATTCCTACAAATTACTTTTCCTAATCCACACTTAGCCTAATTAATTCTTCTAGAAACCCACTTCACATTAGCTCTTAATTTTTAATTCCTCCACTCATTCTCTCTCCTCTTGTCAAATCTTCCTACAAATCCCACTTGTCTTCTAATCTTCTATTATCCCACCTAATCACCACCTTTAATCATTTGCTAGTGGCTAATCCCCATAATTAGCCAGCAAGTCAACCAATAGCCATAAATGGATAATTCCTCTTGCCCCCTCCTCACCTTCCAATCTTAAATGCACCTAGTTAGGTCATTTAAAGAATTTAAAAATCTCAAATTCTCCTATGTCTCTCACCTTCCCAAGTAATTTTTAATTCCTTTCCCCGTGCAATCCATTATTTGGGAATTTTTAATTCCCTTGTCCTCTCCCAAGGAATTTTTAATTCCTTTTTACTTCCCCAAGGTACTTGAGGATCTCTTCTCCATGCACCTTGTGGAGTGTGGAGACAAGAAATGTCTTTATGGAAAATCTCTTGGTCTCCACACCTTGTCCATTCAATCCATGTGTCTCCTGTCCTTCAATCTCCACCCTTGATTCATCTTCAATCTTGACCATCCATTCTTCTCCCTTCCAATCTATAAATTGGGGTCTCCTTCACTTCATTCTTCATCCCATGCTCAAGTAATCTTATGCTGCCATAATAGCCTTAGAATCTCCTTTCAAGCATCATCACTATAGTCAAATAGCATCCTAATCACTTAGCTTCTATTTTCATATCCTCCATCCATTAGCATTCATCCATTTACCTCCACCCCTCTATCCAATTTGTTGTGAAGTGTAGAGAAACCACATGTCAACAAGGAGCCAATCTAATCAAGTGGAGCATTTGGGCGCATTCCATTTCATCGAAGATTCAATCCGAAGGAGAAGGTAACTTGTAAGGTATAAAATAGTTTTCTTTGCATTTTTTAATGTTATTTTGATGTTTAACCATTGAATCTAACCTTGCATGTTTTCCCCCTCTTCAAATTTTTTTTTCTTACTATTTTATTATTTTTCCTCATGTCTAGAACAAAGAACTTTATGTTTGATGAAAACATATTTTTTACTCAATAATATATAATAAAGTAAAAATATATTAAAAATTATATTTTTCAGAAAGCTCATTTCAAATTTTACAATCTTGTAGATTATATTTTCAAGTTCATTCCATTTTTATGTCCAACTAGAGCTTTGAAATATAAATTTTTGAGGTAGATAGTGAAAATGGATAGCCAAGCACCTTTGTTTGAAGGGTGTGAAGGTATATCATTCCCACACAAAAAAATTAAAAAAAAAAAACTTTGAACGAAAGTAATTTCCAAAAGTGAAAAAAGGGACCTTCCTTTGAAGGTCCCTTTTTATTTCTCTTATGCTAGCTTTCATAAAAGGAATAAAAAATGGACCTTCAAATGAAGATCCATTTTTTACTATTTTCAGTAGTTTCTATAAAAGGAAAAAAATGGGACTTCAAATGTTAGGTCTCTTTTTTTCATTTTTGGAAATCATCTTCATTCAAAGGTTTTCAACTTTTAAACGAAGGTACTTTATCATGTACATTTGAATGTGTTGAACAAACCAAAATATTGAGAGGGGGGGGGGGGGTGTGAATCAGTATTCCCTTATACAATTAAAATTGAACTTCTAAAACTTAGCTTATTATAATTAAACCTCAGCTCAAAAGAAATGCATGCAACATAATTGAAATACAAGAGATGCAAAACTATGAGAGACACCAAATTTGTATATGTGGAAAACCCAAATGAGAAAAACCACTAAGAGGGTTAACTCTCAAGATAATATAAGTAGTTATATGAGATTACAAGGCTCACTGTCAGAGGGCTCAATGCTCGGAGTACAATGATCTACTGCTAGAAGATTCACTGCCAAGAGATAGAGACAAAAATGAACTAAGAAATTTGTATCTACATATGCATGGGTTTAGTTCGTGATAAGATCAGATATCTAAACAACTACTTGCAACAGATCCGATCAAGAATCTTTGCAACTCTATTAGAATCTTCTTGCACCAATTCACTGCCGCATCAATTCCACTTTTCTTCTTCAACACACGAACATACTCAACAACCATAACACATGAACACTCTCACATAAAAATTCACTCTCATCATACCTTCGACCAAGCAAACAATAACACACATACACACATACACAGTTAGGTGGATACATCAAGTTGGCTTCAAGAACACTTTCCCAAAGAATACTTCTCCATCACTCTTCTACATGATTTCTTTCAAGAATCTTCCAACGGTCAAATCACACATTATATTCATCAAAGCAAAAACAAAAATAAGAAAAATATTCAAGGTTGTCTAGACCCAAAATAATCATATCCTCAAACTTTCGCAAGCACATTTCCAAAGAACAAAAAAACGATCCAAAATGACAAAGAAATTAAGTTCATGAACAATGTTTTCCAAAGGATCATTATTAGAAACCAAAATGCTAAAGAATGTGGAGCACTGGAAACATTGTCGAACACCATCATCATAGAGAACACTTTTGGAGCACAACTTCTGGAGCACCAAAAACAATTGCCACAACTAAATCCAAAAATTGGTCAACATGAAACCATATTCACATACAATCAACATATATTTCCAGAGCAACATCCTTCCGGAAAACACATTTGCAACAACTTTAAAAAAATTTGCAATATTTGGAATGTAGCATGGAGGGAGCAGAGGAAGTGGTGTGAGGGTTTCTGCAAGTGGAGATAACACTGGGGATGATGATGAACAAGATCCAGATGGTTTGGGGTTTTTTTGTTGGATCTCACCCTCGATCTTTTCCCGTGGGATGACCTGTGGTAGGGCTTACTATTCTCTGTGCAATTTGCAAGGAAGTTGTTGGGTCGACAAATTTCTCCTTTCCCTCTTGCGGTCTTTCCTGGGTGTGGTCCTCTTTTATGCTTACCCTTTGTGCTTCTGTGCATCCGTTTGGTGGGATTTTCAATGAGGGGATCTATTCGACATTTATTTAGGGTTGCAAATTTTGGTGTGCTTTGGTTGGTGTGTGCCCTTTCTTTGGGTCTTAGCACTCCTTCCTTGCCATTTCCTTTTTATTCTCACTTGGGCTAGTGGTTGTTCAAGGTTTCTATGGTGTAGGCTGTGTTGGATGCAACGTAGGGGAGTAGTCTGTGGTCAAAATCCCTAGGGATTTCCTTGGTGATGTGAATGGTTGCGGGATTTTGGCTTTTGTGCCTCCCTTTCTTTACGAAGGTGGTCTCGTCCTTTTCCTCATTTATGGGCTCTTTCTTGTTATAGATTTGTAGGTGTTGATGAGTAGAAGGAGGAGTTGTTTTAGGGAACCCAAGTCTTCTCAAGCTTTGCATGTGTGCTTCCATGCCTATCTTGAATTGGTGTTTGTTTTGTTGTTTCTAAGGGAATTTTTAGTTGTTCCTTTCTCTAGTTTCCATGTTGTTGGTTTTACCCTATTTGCCTCATTGTTGCTAGCTCTCTCACTTATGCTTCAATATCTTTGGTTATTTCTAACTCTTCTTATAGAGGTGGATATGGATAGTACTGGATATATCCTTTCTCCTATTGAGGTGGAGTCAGATGTTGCGGTTGATGTTGGGAGGTACTGGTGGGAGGCTGATGATACTATGCATGGTGGATGGCTTGGTAATGAGATTGGTTTTATGGTTGTTTTCCTTCCTTTTACCCCTATTGAGGTGGTTCTTCTGGAGGGTATTATGTTCTCAAGTCTGGTCTTTTTCAAGGTTGGGGTTATGGGGGCCTTTCTAAAACCCATATGGGTCTCTTCTACTCCTCTTGCCCGTTCTCATGGATCTCTTCTTGAGATGTTTTTCTCTCTTATGGAGGTGGAGTGGTTGCATGGGTCTTGGGCTAAGGTTGTTTTATAGATACTGATGTCCATGTTGCTGGTTGAGGGAGCCAGTCAAAACCCTCATAGTTTTCTTTGCAGGAGGTTTTGGGAGCCTTGCCAAAACCCTATGTCCTAGAATGTGCCTTCAGGATGTGTTGTTGTTGTCTAGGCTATGACTAGTTGTGGGGGCCTTGCAAAACCCACTCTCACTGGTTGTGGGATCCTTTTAAAATCCATTCTCAAGGTTGAGGGATCTTGGAAAAAACCTATATTTTTTGTTCTTCTTAGGGACCGGTTGGATGGTGACAATTTTCAAGAACCTAGTATGACCAGTATTTGTTTTTGGTTAGGATCAGGCTTTGCCTTTTGTGGCCTGGAGATTTTGTTAAAGGTTATGTGAGCCTAGGATAACCCTTCTTGTTGGTTGAGGGTGCTAATTGATATAACCCTCATTCTCTTTTTATTGAGGTCTATTGTTTGCTGACTTAGACCGTTTGTTTTGGCCAGCCTGATTTGTAATGTTTTACTCTTGATGTTTGGATGGTGTTTGGTTGGTTGTGGCTACTCTGTTTCTCTGTTTAAGTTTTTTGCAGCCTTTATGTTTTGGGATCTGGAGGCTCATAAGTACAGAAGGTTTCAGGTCCTTTCTAAAACTTGTGGTTTGATGCCAAGTCGTCTGTTTATTTTTCAATGACAACTCTTTGATTGTAAGGGTTTAAAGGCCCCTTCTATCCTAATAAAAAACATAACTGCAATATCTGCAACAATTCTAACACATCTGCATCCTAACATATCAAAAAAATTCTTCATCTTCATACATACATACATACATACATACATATCTTCCATTGTTTTGCAACACCATACATACACACCAGTGCTCTGCAACACCTTCATACATACATTGACTTACTATATCCAGACCAATCTGGATCACTAGGTTTGACATCAATGGCAACCAAACATATATTTATGACAAAATGAAGGTGTTTTAAACTTTTCACCTCTATCTAAGTTCAAAAATGTGATGTCCCAAGTTTGGAACATATTATTGTGGGATCACTTGGTTATATGGACCTTACATTAAAAACTCTCCTTCTACTTCTATCTTAGAGGAGCAAGGAAGTTTTGTGCAAGGTCAATATGTCACCAAAAATATAGTCACAATGCATGAGTTGGTTCTCTCCTTTTAGGCCAACAAGAGGAAAGGAATGCTTCTAAAACTAAATATATCTAGAAGGCCTATGATTAATTTAACTAGAATTCCTAGAATAGATGTCGTCAATGATCAAGTTTAGCTATTCTTCAAGGTCTTTGATCAATTTTTTTATTCTTTAGCTAGATTATTAGTGATAGTTAATGGCATTTAAGGGAAGGTGATCTATCATATATCTATATTTTTCTATAAATATGGTGGAACTACTTGGTAGTAATATCACATGTTTAAAAACAGAGTATCCCTAAAGATCTACTAGCTTCCTTTGTGAAAATATTTTGCTCACCAATAAGTTGTTGTTGATATTCTTTTTGTTGTTGGAGTAATTTAGGATAATTATCTAATTATTTATTAATTATGTCTTCTAATTTCTTTTTCACTTAAGTTAAACTTAGGTGAGTTTTTGTTATCTAGAGTTTTCTTTTCTACATGTTTTTGAGCTTAATTTAGCCCCTACTTAGTATTGCTTTAGTTCTCCTAATTTTAGCATTAGGTTTTTGTGTGATACGTGTTTTTGTACCATTCATAAGGATTCATCCATTCATTGTAATTGTACCTCCAATATGTATCTCCAATATCAATTGTGCAATAATAAAAAATTATTTGCTTGATCTCTTTTGTGTGATACGTGTTTTTCTTGCAGATGAATCTTGGTTCTTGTTGTTGATCATCAAATTCTACATGGTATTAGAAATTTTATGTCAAATTCGTGTTTGAATTCTTGAGGGATCCATCCTTAGGTGAAATTTGAATACACTTTGGGCTCAAACAGATGTTGCCATCACATCAACAACATCCAAAAACCCTAAGATAAACTCTAGTTTCATCAAAATTGGAGCAATTGGGTTAAATTGGTGAAGGGCACAAAAATTGAGGTAGAATCTAAGGGTAGCTAAAAAAACAAGGGCAATTTGGAGAAAAAAAGAGGTCACCATCACGCTCAAAAGGCCCAAGAACTCTAAAACCGCTTGTTAATTTGTCAAAATCAGAGATGGGAAAATTCTTTGCAAAATTTTTTGAAAAGTTTCTATTTTCATTTCGGGAAAGTTTCTATCTTTGGAGAGTTTCTATTTTTGAAAAGTTTCTATTTTGGGGAATCCTTCAAGCCTTAGTTGACATGTAGTTGGTTGTTTTCCCATAACTTGGTAATACAAAGTCAAAATCAAGCAAATGAGATAACATCAAAAAGTTGATTCCAATGTTGATCTGATTCTCTAGGTTGTTTAATCAGATTCTACACCAATTTTCTATACCAGGCCTCCAAAGTTAGCCTTCAGTTTCATTCTTTCGGGGCCATATCTTGGATATCCCAACTTAGTTTTTCAACTTCCACACATCATCAGAAAGAAATCAGAGTACCCTATTCAAATCTTGGGTTTTTTTTTGTAAAATTTTTACTAGGACTCAAAGATATCAATTTTGTCCTTTTGAGCTATGTGCAAATCTGGTCTCTATATGTATTGAGGGTTTGTGTTTTTGTATCTTTTTTGGTGATTATTTTGAAGAGTGAATCATGTATAAGGGTTGTAGGTGTAAACATTGTAGGAGAAATCATCATGGGAATGAAATGTGTTCTAATTTCTCACATAATGCTTTTCAACTCTTTCTTGAGTGTGCATTAAATCTCAAGTTGCTCCTTCTGCACCGACATAGATAGTTGTTGTACCTTCACCATTTGAAACTCTTATTCTTGTTAAGAAGGATTGGTACATTATTTATGGAGTCTCAAATTTTAGATTTGGGAAACATGTCTGAGGGTTTATCTCTCTTATTTGATGATAGTTGTGATGCTCCTATTGTCGCATCTTATTTGTCTTTGAACCTTGTTCAAGGTTAGTTTATAGTGACCTTCCTTGTTTTCCACCTTCTATTGTGATTGGGTATGCACCTGATTGGTTCGTGGCATCATCTTCCAAGATCTTGGTGACACATGAGCAAATTTCAGGGATATCATCATCGTACATTTAGATTTCATTTCCTACCAATACTTATCCAAAATGGGAAGCATTCCTGCATTTGTACTTGATTTATCTTCTTCCCAAGGGGAGAAATATTTTTTATAGATATTAAACTATATTTTGTCTTCGAGTACTCACCATTTTTACATGACATTAAATATTATGGGGGAGCTATGTAGTCTCTTTCTTTCGTTCCTATGGAGAGATACTTGATTGTATACACATGATGTATGCAATTCTTGAGGGTATCAATGAGTCCTCCATGCACCATTTTGTTATTTTATTTTCTCTCTTTTGGAGAGTAGTTTTATCTCACTAGATTTTCTTCTTTTCTCTAGTTGTGAGAGTTGCACTGGTTTGTGCAATGAATTGATATTGGAGATACAATTTTTGGAGGTACAACTACAATGAATGAATGAATCCTTATAAGGGATGAATTAAACCCTAGGTGAAAAACCTAATCCTAAAATTAAGAGAACTAAAGCAATGCAAAGTAAGAGATAATTTAAGATCAAATACATCTAGAAAAACAAACTCTAGATGACAAAAAAACACCCAAGTTTAGTTTGAGTGAAAAAGCAATTAAATGACCTATTTAATAAATAATTAGATAATTATCCTAAAATTACTCCAGCATCCCCCCTTAAGATTAACTTAAGGATATGCTAAAGAGATAATAGATGAATGCAAAATGCATGAGTCCCAACACCTAGGCCTAATTAGGTACTCATGTACAAACCAATGCAAAGCAATGCAAATCTCACAATTGGAGAAAAGGAGAAAATATAGTGGGACAAAACTCCCCTCCTTAAGAGAGACAATAAAATAAAAATATGATGCATGGGGGATTCAATGATGCCCCCAAGAAATACATACATCATGTGTATACAATCAAGTATCCCTCCATATGAAGGAAAGAGATAGACTACATAGCTCCCGTATAACGTATAATGTATAATGTCAAACATAATTGGTGGGTGCTTGAAGACAAAATATAGTCCAATATCTGCAAACTCTCCCCTTGGGAAGAAGATAAACCAAAAACAATTGTTACATGTCCTATCTAGGAGTGTAGAGTTCTCAAAGAGTTTCTTAGTGATTATATGCACACTTTGGGTCAAAAAGTTAATAGAGATAAATGTATTTAGTCTTTTTATTCAATGTTAATGTCTCAGAATAATATTTTCTCTGTAGATGGATGTCCTTTAAGAGAGGGTAATTCACAAATACCTACCTAGTCTCCTTATGTTTTTAGAGAAAAATAGCTAGTTTCTTGAAAAGAAAGAACCAACGATATGCGAAGATTGGAAAGGAAGATGGCTCACCTATGCAATTGGAATTGTGTTGATAAAAGTAGTTGTATGGGTTATTCAAATCTATATATTCTCTCTTATGATTTTTCATAGAAATATAATATCTAAATTTACCTTTGGTATGTTGAACTTCCCTTAGTAACTGGTGCAGGAGCACCTACCTATGAAGACATGAACCAAGAAAAAGGTGATTTTCTATTAGCCTAGAAGGAATGTAATAAGACCCTATGGGTCCTTTTTGTAATTCAATGTTCTAGGAGTGTGACATGTTTGTCCATGTTTAGGTCAAATTGTCATCTAGGGTCTGGTAGAGAAAGTTGAGTCAATAAGGGTCACAATGGTCTAAATTGAGGGATCAAGTGACCACAAGTCTATTTGATTCAATTTTTATGTTTTAGTAGAATCAATTGTAATCATTTTGGGGGACTATGATAGTCTCAAGTCTAGATTGGCTGAAATATGCAAAAGTTGTCATATTGTCAATTTGTTGTCATGACAATTTTGCACTTTTTGTAAGTCGTGATTCCCCAGTGGTCAGTCAGTTTTAAAAATAGTTGGAGGAGGTTGTGGTCATTTGGGAGATATATTTAAAGGAAACAAACACCAAAGGATTTATGTTGGTTGATTTTGAAAGAAATTGAAGCATCAAGAACTGTTGGAAACTCGGAAAAACCGTCTAATTTCTGTTGATTGCATACTGAAGGTGGATTGGCAAAAACTCTCATGACATAGTTCTTGTAACTAGATCATGTTACCTTTGTTTTTATTTTAGTGTGAAGTATTGAAGTGATCGTTGCCCCATTCTACAAGCAAATCTCTATCGGGTAGCCTAAAACCCTTAAACCCCAAGGGTTTGACTACAATAATGGGTTTTCACCTATCAATCCTTAACTGAACACTCTGTCATTATAGGAGATGATATGCAAATATATCATAAGTTATTTACAAAAGCTATTAAGAGGATATAATATGGTGACGAGGATGGAGAACTAACCCTAGGTCTGGCATCTCTATGTGACAGACCAGTTTGATGAGTGCAGTGCATGAGAACTGAGTGGTAGAGCACTAGGAAGGGTTTGAATGTGGTAGAAGACTACTTTGGAGGTTTAAATAATGTTTCATGGTCAGTGATGGTCACCCATTAGGAGAACCAAACCATTTTGTGAAAGGCGTTCAATCAAGTAGGTGTAAAATCCCTATTAGGTCTGTTAGTGTAGTATTGGTTGGGATATCTACATGTTGGTCTGGTACTGGAAACTAAGATATTATTGAGAACTCCCAAAAGGGTATCTCAAAATATAATTTTTTTGCTTAGATCCATAGGGTGTCAAAATTTATCACCCGATTCCCTCAAATGGAGGCCTAATTGCAACCGGTTCAGGTTGTGGGTGAGTGAGCCGAAATTGATGTTCTGGTGGATCTAAGCCATGAAATCTTGTTTTATTTGTGTTAAGGTGTTGTGAGAACACCCCTCCAATTATTTTTGTATTGAATTAGTCAAATGGGTCATTCAAACCCTAAAGCCTAGTAGTATCCCACTCATGTATGCAAGGGTGTGGGTAGTCACACAAGAACTTGAGAAGTGTTAGTTTTTTGTAAGTGGACACAGTAGAGCCTTTGGGTCTTCCAAGGTGTTGTTTGGTTTCATTGAACCATTGGTTGACTTGGTGTTGTGTAAGGATATTTGGAATTAGGGATTACAAGTGTAGTTTGTGAGCCTTAGAGGTTGGTTGGTTCAAGGTTACCTCCTTGCCTCCTCATCATATTGGTATCAAAACAAGATTTTGAAGATCATTCGAGTAGTGTGATCTTAGTATATTTCAAAGGAAGAGATTGAGATAGGGGCTAACAAAATTCCTCCTAGGAGTACATCACAAGATGCAATGAAGAAGTTGATTGAAGAGATGCTTGAGTCCAAGCTTGAAGAATTGAAAAAGACTAAGGATAAGGAAGATGAAAGTGACATTGATGAAGAAGGGGATAAAGAAGATGGGGAATGCTCTAAGAGGGTAGAGGAGATACCTATAGATCAGAGGGCATTTGTAGATGCCTTGAGGTCAGTCAATAGGGAAACCATTTATAGGTTGCCTATATATAGTGGAAGTATGGAAGTAGAAGAGGTGATGGATTGGATTGAGGCATTGACCAGTCATTTTGAGTACAAAGAAATCCCTGAAGATAAGAGAGTTAAGTTGGAAAAAGAAAGGTTGAAGAGGTCTACTCTTACATGGTGGAACTATGTACAAGGGGAGAGAGTTAAGGATGGAAAGAGTATGATAGCCTCCTGGGAAAGGATGAAGGCTAAAGTCAAGGCACAATTCATGCCCATTGACTATGAAGTGCAGATGTACAAAAGATTGCAGAACCTCAGACAGAGAGACCTTGATGTGAATGCATATATGAAGGAGTTTCATAAATTCAATCTCAAATAAAAGAGACAAGAAGAGGAGTCAAAGAAAGTGGCCAGGTACTTGAATGACCTAAGGATGAACATCCAAGATGGGATCAACATCTTAGCACTAGAGACAATGAACAAGTGTTTTCAATTGACCCTAAGGGCAGAACATAAACTAAAGGGAAGGAGTGAGCAGGGTAATAGAGGTAAAGGAGGGAGAAGTTTCAGAGGTAGAGGCAGTTTTGGAGGAAGAAGTCCTAACCAAAGGTCTAGTGGTGAGTCTAGCCAAGGAGAGAAAGTTGGGGACTCAAGTAGCAGAGGAGGCTACCGTTGAAGAAGACCTAATGAAATAGGTGGGACAAATGGATCAGGGAGAGGATCCAAGTTCTCCAGTATGAGATGTTATAACTGCAATCAAATGGGGCACCTGACCTACAAGTGTTCAGAGAAGGCCTAAAGTTCTCATGGTGGTGAGAGGAGAACCACTTTGAATCAAGAAGATGAAAGGAGTGTGACATCTCCTGAAGTGAATTTGACATCAGAAATGGGTGAGAACCTGACGATCAAGAGGACACTGCTCAAGGAACCAATGAATACTGAGCCACCCCAAAGAAAGGATTTGTTTAGAGTCAACTATAAGATTCAAGGTCAGGTTTGTAAAGTTTTCATAGATTCAGGATCTACTGATAACATTGTATCTTTGGGAGCAATAAACATGTTGAACTTGGAGAGAATACCCCATAGTTGTCCATATAGGGTCAGTTGGTTGAAAAAAGGGCAACACATACTCATGAATGAACAAGCATGGGTAGAGTTCAGTATTGGGGGGCATAAGGATAAAATTTTGTGTGACATCCTTCCAACGGATGCTTGCCATCTTTTGCTTTGCAGACCATGACAATTTGACATAAAGGCTCATCATGATGGAGAAAATAATGCTTACTCTTTCCAAAGGAATGGTGTGACCTTTAAGATACAGTCAGTGGTAGAAGGGGCTCCATAACATGTAGGATCTAGTGTGATGATGGTGGGAGAAAAAGAGTTCCTAAATGCACTAAAGGAGGAAGGTGGAGTAGGTTTTTCTTTGATTGTGAAGCCCAAGGAAAAAAGGAAGAAGGGCGTGAGTGAGAGAGGACCTAAGGAGGTCAGGGAATTGCTAGACCAGTACAAAGGAGTGGTTGTAGAAGACATACCAGACTCCCTGCCACCTATCAAAGATATTGGTCATCAGATTGACCTCATACGAGGAGTAATACTTCCTAACAAAGAAACATATAAAATTAACAAAGAAACATATAAAATGACCCCACAATAGAATGAAGAGATAGCTAGGCAAATTCAAGAACTCCTAGATAAAGGGTTGGTGAAAAAGAGCCTTAGCCCATGTGCAGTACTTACTATTTTAGCCCCAAAGAAGGATGGGAAATGGCATCTTTGTACTGGTTCTAGGGCTTTGAATAGGATAACCATCAGATATAGGTTTCCTATTTCAAGGATAGAGGACCTAATGAATTATTGAGGGGGAGATACATATTTCTTCAAGATTGACCTTAAGAATGGGTACTATCGGATAAGGATAAGAGAGGGGGATGAATGGAAGACTGCATTTGAAACCAATGAAGGGTTGTATGAGTGGCTTATGATGCCTTTTGGTTGTTAAAATGCCCCTAGCACCTTTATGAGACTAATTTAAATGAAGTGTTGTAGGAGTTCATAGGGAAATTTGTGGTACTCTACCTTGATGACATACTGGTGCTTAGTAAGAGCAAGGAGGAGAACTTGAAACACTTGGAGGTGATCTTGAAGCAGCTGCAGGATCAAAAGTTGATGATAAATTTAGAAAAGTGTGACTTCATGAAGAAGGATTTGGTGTACTTAGTCTTTGTCATCTCTAAGGGTGACTTGAAGATTGATTCTTCCAAGGTTGAGGTTATTTTTAACTAGCCTACACCTAAGACAACTGGAGAGGTAAGAAGTTTTCATGGTTTGACAATATTTTATAGGAAATTCATTAGAAATTATAGTGATATTTGTGCACCTATATTAGAAACCATCAAGGGTGGTGGTAAGGTGAAGTTTGTGTGGACCAAAGAAGAAGATAAGAGTTTTGAGTGTTTAAAACAGAAAGTTGCCAAGTACCCTGTCCTAGTATTTCCTTATTTCAGTAAGGTCTTCACTATTGAATGTCATGCAAGTGTAAATTGGCTATAGGAGTAGTATTGAGCCAAGAGGGAAGACCGGTGACCTTTTTCACTGAAAAACTAAATGAAGCAAAGAGGAAGTATTCCTCATATGACTTTGAGGGTCTATGCCATGGCACAAGATTTGAAAAAGTGGAGGCATTACTTGCTTCCTAAGGATTTTATTGTGTATACTGACAACCATGCTCTTAGTTTTTTGAATGGACAACAAAGGGGTAGCCAATAAGGTTGCAGATGCTCTAAGTAGGAGGGTGTTGACAGTGCAAGAAGTGTAGTTGCATAGTATGGGTGTTGAAGCACTCAAAGGATTGTATGAAGAGGACCAAGATTTCAAGGAAATATATAAGGTATGCTGTGAGTTTGCAAATGCTTTTCATGGAGAGTTTTCTGACTACACCTTGAACTAATGGGTTTTGGCCTATCAATCCTTAACTGGACACTCTTCCATTATAGGAGATGATAGGCCACTATATCATATGTAAGTTCCAAAATCCATTAAGAGGATACAATAGGGCAAAGAGGATGGAGAACTAACTCTAGGTCTGGCATCTCTATGTGACAAACCGATTTGATGAGTGCAATGAGTGAGAATTGAGTGGTAGAGCACTGGGAAGGGTTTGAATGTGGTAGAAGAGTACTTTGGAGGTTTACATAACATTTCATGGTCAGTGATGGTCACCCATTAGGAGAACCAAACTAGTTTGTGAAAGGCGTTCATTCAAATAGGTCTAAAAGCCCTATTAGGTCTATTAGTGCAGTATTGGTTGGGATATCTGCAAGTTGTTCCAGTAAAAAAAAAAATGAGATATTGTTGAGAACTCCCAAAAGGGTATCTGAAAATATAATTTGTTTTCCTAGATCCTTAGGGTGTCAAAAGTTATCACCTGATTCCCTCAAATGGAGGCCTAATTGCAACTTGTTCAAGTTGTGGGCGAGTGAACCAAAATTGATGTTTCGGTGGATCTAAGCCATGAAATCTTATTTCATTTATGTTAAGGTGTTGTGAGAACACCCCTCCAAGGATCGTTGCATTGAATTGATCAAGTGGGCCATTCAAACCCTAAAACCTAGTAGTAGCCCACTCATGTATGCAAGGGTGTGGGTACTCACACAAGAACTTGAGAAGTGTTAGTTGTTTGTAAGTGGACATAGTGGAGCCTTTGGGTCTTCCAAGGTGTTGTTTGGTATCATTGAACCATTTCTTGACTTGGTGTTGTGTAAGGATCTTTGGAATTAGGGATTAGCAGTTGAGTTTGTGAGCCTTAGAGGTTGGTTGGTTCAAGGTTACCTCCTTCTAGTTTGTTGCCTTCTCATCAATCAAGTATTGGAGACCAAATAGTTTGAAACCTACAATTATAATAACTCAAAGATGATCACAACAATTTTTGGTTTAAAATAGGAATTGTGAGAAAATGAAAAGAGAGCTTGGAATAACCCTTATGAGGTTATAATTGAGAAATTTAGTGTGTCATAAAACCATTTCCAATCTTTTCACTAGGATTTAAAGAAGGATTCTTGAAATATTTTGAATTATACCTGGATAACAAAAATTTGAATCTTTTGAGGTCCCAAACAAGAAAGATATTTGTCTTTATGGAAAAAAGATCAGAAAGGGGCTCAATTCCCTCCTTGAAAAAACTCAACGCATGGAACAAGGGACTTTCAGATAGAGACCAATATTGAAGAGAGATAAAAAGTGACAACCATATAGATAGTTAGTTAATAAATAATCCTTTGTGAAAGTAATTGCCATTCCAAACCAACCAAGTTTTGATGGCTTTCTGTTTCCTCCAAATTCTTTTTATTACAAAAGTACCACATGTGAAATTGGACATGCTCAGGTTCATGATAAGAAGGCTAACCCCCTTCTAAGATTACCTCCCATAAGGAACACTTGTAGGGATACAATTATACACCAATATTTTCTATGTCTTACTCTTTGTTAGGTCTTACTACCTTAAAGAGTTTAGATGATCCATGTTGCATACAAGGACAATCCCTTTTGTTGATTGTAAATTAAACCTATCATCGCAGAGTCATGTAGGAGATATTGAGCTCCCAATACACATCATGGAAACCTTTGTGGTTTTTAGAAGAGGCTCAATGGATTTCCTTAAGAATATTTTTAAGCTTCTAGTAGGAAGCTTTAGGAAGAACTCAACAAAAATAGTAGACTGTGGTAGACATGAGTAGTCACCAAGATCTTTAAGCACACTTGGAATTCCCTACCAAAGAGAGGGGCTCAATAATCTAGTAAGCCAACTTCTTTTCAATTATGGAGATAACAACCTACCATAAAGAATATGGGAGGGCTTGAAAGAAAAAAAAATTCCTAAGAATCTAAAAAAATTCCTTAAGCTCAAGCCAATGAGGCTTAGGTGAGAAATAATACCTATAAATATAGAGTTTTATGTAATTGAATTTTGGAACCTAATGTTTTGCACAAAATATCTAAACAACATTGAGATTGTTTGATGTATCTTCATCTTCTAGAAAAAGTAAGATAATAGTCATCAACAAGATGGCCATTCAATAATTAAGTTGAGGAATTGAACAAAAAAGCATTTGACCATATGTTGAAAAAAGAAAATTGACCAAAACACATCCAAAATCCTCAACAACAAACACAAAGAATGTTGGCTAAAAAACATCCATGATGGATAGACATTTTTGAAATAAATTTGTTCAAAATAAAAGGTACAAGATCCTAAATTACTATAACAAACCATAAGAACATACACCATCCCATATATGAATGAACGAAAGGTTGATTTTTAATAATGACCATGAGATGAAAGCAACCTCTCTTTATTTAGTTTGATTTAGCATTTACCTAGAAGTGACATCATGTGCAACATCCCTCGTAAATGAGTACTCAAGCTAAGAATGAAAGAGTGAAGGAATTTTAATGATGTCTATGACACCAATGGGTCTAAGGGACCAAGAGACAAAAAATTAACACATTTTCAAATTCCTTTCGACATCTACTCGTCTATTATGAAACTTGACCAAGAAATTTGTTGTTTTGTGAAGCCTTGCCTCCTCAAATAGTTCATTTAGATTGCCCACCTTCAAATTGTTTTCAAACTGAAAACAGATATCCTCATACTCTGCACACTCTATGATAAAATGTCATTGAATTTGGATTATCCTTTTGCTTCAATAAATACAAGTTTTTTTTCCCAATCTTTCATAGATACCATCTATTTTTCAGTTTCACACCTATTCAAAATGAAAGATTATAAAAGAAACAAAACCAGCGCGGAGATTTTGTGCAGAATCCGTTCATGTCCATCGCCAATTGGCACTTTATATATATGTATCGCACTGAGTTCATATATGGTGGCTTACAGCACGCGTTCAAATCCGTAATATAATAACTGAGCTGACTGTTCGTCAGCCGTCGGTGTAGTGGTCGTATTAAAATGTCAAATGGTTTTTTATTATATTCTGATCGTGCCGAAGCACAGTTAGAGATACTGGTTGGGTATATTTGCTTTTATTGTATTCTTATCCTTATCGTGCCGAAGCACCTCCATGCGGTCAGTGAATTGTAAAAGGCTTTAGGATTATACTTGGCGAGCAGATATCTGTTTCCTGAGATTAAATCAGATTTGCTTGCCTTTCACACGTCTTTCTTGCATTTCATTTTCCTATAAAGCCTTGTATGCTTTCCCTACTTTCCATCAGAGAAACATAACAATGGAGTTGAAAATTCTGTGTTGCGCAGGATGGATATTAATGTTCATATTCCCCCCAGTCTTCTGCTGTGATCGTTGTCTTCACAAATCAAAAGTATCCTATTACTCTTCCTCCGAGGCTGTCAATGGTAACTATACACTGCATAAACCCTTAAATTTCTTTTCTTGGTAGAGTAGCTTATCCTTAGATCTGAATAATAACTCTATTGTAAATTACAGTGGGAGCATGTGGGTACGAGTCCTTTGCATCAACCGTGAAGAATGGAGATGTGGCCGCAGCGAGCGCCAAAATATACAGGGAAGGGGTTGGATGTGGCGGCTGCTATCAGGTATGAAGCAATCACTCACAATTTCTTTTGCTTTTTACTTCTGCCTTGGATTAGGAATAAGTCTAAGACGTAAACATTGTGTTGTGTTTCTATATATATATAATTGCATATCATTTAGTTGCATCAACATTTCGAATGATCCATTATAGAACTGTGATAAAACTGTTATCTTTGCAGATAAGATGCACTGATCCTAAGATTTGCAGCAAGTCAGGGATAAAAGTTGTGGTTTCAGACTTCACCCAAAACAATCAGACGGATTTTGTGCTGCCTAGTCGCACCTTCTCAAAGATGGCGCAACCCAAAAAATCTTCTAAGCTTCTGAAGATGGGCATTGTGGATATCGAGTACAAACGGTTAGTAATTGGCATTAAAATCATATATTGTTTTCAATTTTCACCATTTGGCCAAACAAACAATAGAGTGTTTCAATTTTACTCCAATTTTGTTTTGGCAGAAGCCTGCCCCTACCAGAGTTATAAAACAATCTGTTTTATCGATTCGAAGGCAAATGAATCATTTGACAAGAATCTTTTCTTTCATAATTTCTTGACAGAATACCATGTGAGTATCCAGGGCAGAACATGACGGTGAAAATAGACAAGATCAGTAATTACCCATACTTTCTCGCCGTGCAATTTCTGTACCAAGGAGGCCAGACAGATATCGTTCTCGTGGATGTTGCTCAGGTTAGAGACAGACATGACATACTTATTACTGTGTCTTGAAACCTAAAAGTTAGAGATGAGTAGGTAATGAGTTAAATTTGCAAAGTGCAGGCTGGATCTTCGAATTGGAAATACATGACGCGGAACCATGGGGCAGTGTGGAGTATGCAGCAGCCTCCAATGGGGCCTCTATCTTTACGGCTGCTTGTTACGAGCGGATAGGATGGTTATTGGGTGTGGGCCAAGGGACCTGTGCTCCCTGCTAATTGGAAAGTGGGCTCTGTTTACGACAGTGGAGTTCAGATCGATGCCATCAAACAAGAAGGTTGTTCTCCTTGCCCACAAGATGACTGTTCCCCCTGCGATACCGAAGATTGGGACCAATAGGAATAATTGTATGCCAGTTGCATACAAGTACATAAATTTCAAGATCAGGCAATCTCTTGTAAATTTCTGTTTTACACGTTGCAAACTGATATTGTGCTTCACTACAACATTATATATACTAATTCTAGTATTTCATGGTGGGTTGAAAAGTGTTTCAATTGGGTCAGTTTTAAACCCCACACACTAAGCAACATATTAAGTCTAGAGAATGTCAATCAATCTTGAGTGTAACACTTTTAAGTCTAGAAGTCAAAACTTAGTGTGTGTGATTTAAGCCGTCCGTTTCAATCGGTTGAGTACAATTGGTGAAGATGATGGTATGTGATATAGGATCCTCAACCAAGGTTCAAAGTACATTCTGGTCAAGTTTGACCTCTAGATGAGTTTGACAAACCAGATCGCCTTACACACGGCTGCTTAGTCGAAGGTGACTTGTGGCTTAAAAGTATGCTTACTCAAATGGGTGTAATCCACTATATAAAGATAGAGATGATGACATCTATGTATTCCAATTTGTTTTCTATAAAAACAAAGTTGGTCTAATCGCTTAATTTAAAACAATCCTTAACTTCTGAAAAAGAAAAAGAAATAGTTTCTTAAGGGTTAATCTAGGATCAATGGTTCAACATAAATCAATTTAAAGTGATTATAGAGATAAGAGATTTGAATATTTAAGTGTTAAGTCAGGGAGTTAAATGTAGAAGAAGTTAATATTGAGTTTGATAATTGTAATTGTTAGTAAATAGAAGAGATTTTAGAATTGATTTGATGCAAAATTTGGAAATAGAGTTATTTTTGGTTAATGAGCTACTTGAAATTCTATGTTGGATCTATATTAGAGAACAAGTTCTTGAAATTGAGGATAATTTTTCATTGTAAATGTGTGATTTAGTTTTTAAATCAATGTAGAAATCTGTAATGTTTTTCTCTATACAAATTCACTTGATATGATATGTGACATTCTCTTCTATATTTGAAAGTTTGCAGACTAGTAATATTTCAAATATCTTAAAGCATTGTTGTTACATCACAAAGAATTATTGTCTAATCTAATCCTAAAAAATAGAACAATAGTGAAAATAATAGGAAAGCACCTAAGTATATAGATTGTTCTCTTTTTATTGAACCAAATTTAAATTTGTCAGTATTAATTGTCCTCTAGAATGATTTATTTATAAACTCTATATTATTCTCTGTTGATTGTATATCTTAAAATACTAGCATATAACACTAATCTAAGCATGCAAGTAGTCTACTTTAGGTGGAAGGGTAAAGAGGGATAGGTTGTCAACTTTGAATTTTAAATTTTAAATTGGAAATGAGCATGTTCATGACAAAAAACTTGATCTTAAATGGAATAATGATCAAATCCATCTGGCAAACAACTAAATAGAGGTAGGTGCATATACAAGTGTGATGAATAAGTGAATTATTAAGACTAATGTAAAAGTGTGTGTGTAAATGGATTTGATAGGACTAGGTGTATAGGGATATGTATTTGTAAAGGGCGAAAAGGCTTGGGTACTGAGTCTAACTTATAATGAACCTAATAGGAAAGTAGGATGATGCAAACATAAATGCATAGAATACAAAGAAATATAGTAATTTTTATTATCTTCATAGTGTCACTTAGAGAAAGAAATATCCGGATATAGATTATATTATAAATGCAACTATATACAGTTCCCTTCACTTACAAATTTATCATAATATAAATAGTCTACCTATACATGTGGGATGAATAATGCATTCTAATTAACAAGTGATAAAACCTATAAATTATATGCATCTACAATTATTTTACAATTACCTACAGGTTACTTACAAAGCATGTGCACCTTACTAATATTAGTTGATATCAATTACATATAGTAAAATGAAGTTTGTAATATTTCCTCCCCTATGATATGAGAAAAAATTATCCTCAAAGATTGAAATGAGGAACTTGTAGAGAATGCTAGTTAGTTTTTGATTAGGGTAAACAGGTTTTGAGGGAGCCAGAAACCCCGTACAATGGGTTTTGAAGGGACTTGAAACCCTCGGATTTATCACGGATCCAGAACCAACAAAGGGACGTTGCAAATAGATACAACCAAACTAAATAGAAGCAAAGCCACAGTCAAACAAGAAGGAATAAACATAACAACGCATGTGGCACCAGAGGCTACAAGACAAGCAACTAAAACAAAACAACCACCAACCAATCACAAATGAAGGACAATACAAACCAAGCTAGCAACAACAACAGATCTAAATCACCTTATAGATCTGAGACAAAGAAAATGAGGGTTTATCTGACACCCCCAGCCAAACATCAGGGTTTTCCTAGGCTCCCTTAACCTGTAATAGAGTCTCCAGCTCACCAGTAACAAAACTTGAGCCTAACCCAAAACACAAAATGACCAGACTAGGCCCTTGAAAAATGCCAGCATCTAATCTGTCCATGAAAACAACAAAAAACCAAGGGTTTTTACAGGATCCCTCAACTAAAAAAGTGGGTTTTAAAAGGCTCCCAAAACTTGAAAAAATGGGGTTTTGAAAGGCTCCCCTGACCTTGTTCTTGGGATTGAACAAAGCAGCACAAATAGTATTCTCAAAGATCCCCACCTCAATAGGGGGAAGAGAAGGAGAAACAAAAATAAGACCATCCTCTGTTCTCTAGAAGTAAAAAAAATATGGCATAAACAACCCTCTAAAGAAACATGGAGTTTTTCTAGGCTCCCCCAACCACCATGGGTTTTATCATGGCTCTGATAACCACGTGCTTTAGAATATGTTGTATAGAGAGAAACTTGCCCAAATAGATCTCCACCTCTATAGAAGACCCACAAAAGATAGCAATAATATCAGCAACAACATCCTTACAACCAAGAAAAGAGGCTCCAACAACCCCCCAAAAGCATTTCCAGGAAACATCAGAAACATCAAGCTCCACCTCAATAGGAGATAGGACCACTCCAGCCACATCCATCTCCCCCTCAATAGAAGACAGGACCACCTTTATAGGAAAATCCAGAGTAACCCAAAGATCTAGAAAGAGAAGCACCAAGACCTGAAACAAAGAGAAGATCGGGAAAACAAAACCCCCATCAAGAATAACACTAGGGGTCATAAGAGAAGATTCGAGAAAACCAAGCCCCTTACAAAAAGAAAACTTTGATCTTCGGGGTCCAAAAAGAACCCAGAACAACAAACCCTCCCTCGACAAATCAGGAACAACCAAGGACCAAAAGGAGGGATTAGATAGAAGGAAACTACGAAAGCTCCAAGGCAGGCATGGAGAAGAAGCAAATAAATAAGCCCTCAAATAAACAGACATAGAGATCCACCTGTGAGGACAAGAACCTCTTCTACATAGCCTCCTAGAACAAGGAGGGAATCTTCCAGGGAAGAAAACATGGGCCCGAAAAAAGAAATGCTTCAGAACAACCCCTCTCACTAAAAATAAGAACATCGAACGCAGATCTAGCAATGTGCCAAAGCAGGGTCACAATACAAGGGAAGAGGGGAAGTCAGACTGGAACCAAAAAATTTCAGCCACCACCCACCAAGCATTCCACCAAAATAACGAACCCAACGGCCAGGCCAAGATGACCTTAAACCAAATAGCACAACCCTTCACTCCCGACACCAACACCCACAGAAACTGCCATGGTTTGCACCAAGGATCACCGCTAAAAACAAAGACCACAAATGGCAAAATGGGAGTTGGAAAAACCAAAGAGGGACCCAAACAAACTGCCTCCCTATCTGGGTCCTCATCATCCTCATCTACTGCTTCCATATTTGAAACCCTAGCCGCCCTCCTCCCCTGCGCGCGCACAACCATCCTCCCCTGTGTGCACAAAACCATCCTCCCTTGCATGCGCACAACCATCATCTTTCTGATTTAGTTTTTATCACCCTATTAGATTGTTAATATACTAGCACCTATCTAGTTTAATTTTAAAAGTGCCTACCATTTAATTGTGTAGTTACGTACTTCCTTCTACATTTTTTCCTTCTAGAGAACGCTAGTTAGTTACTCCAATATATGTTTGTAGTTTTGTTGGTGTATGAGAAATGTTCCTAGTAACTTTCTTGAGGCAAGAGACATGAAAAAATAGGTGGATATTAGAAGAGGGTGGGAATATACACTCTTTGATGCCACCTCATAGTTATATTGCACCACCTAGTAAGGGATTTTTTTTTGTACCCAACTTATGTGGAATGATGAATGGGGTAGATAATTCTGGCTTTCAACATCTTATCTATTTCTCTGAAAATGGAGTCAGTGCTCTTTGGATTATAATTCCTCTGCTTCTACCAAAAAGGAGAAGTTCCTTGTTTGAGAGGAATATGATGTTGAAATCACCCATTCATGAAATTATTTAGGTCATCATAACACTACGTGAGTTCACATCTTTATACTTGACTAAAAGCTTGATCAATCTTTCCTTTTCTATAGGCATATAAAACATACCAATGTGCACTAGCTTTGGATTTTATGGGTTCCTAATATTCACAATTTCATACTCTTCAGAGGGACTATGTGATTAAGACAAGCTCTTTTTTATATAATCATCGTGCTTGTAGAATAACTACTCTAGTAAACCATTCCTTTAAGGATTTTGTTACCTTAGAGTTGTATTATTCCTTCTTTGAGCTTCATATTCTTGCTTGGTTATAGTTCTTTGCAATCAAGTTAACTACCCTCAAAGTAGGCTTCTACAAATGCCTCAACATTTTCCAAAAAATATCTAATCTATCTATTATTTTCAAAAACCTGCCAAGATTTGGCTTGACATCTAACAAAGTAGGCCTATGCCTTTTAGTTTTTGATGAAAGACCCAAGGTAGATGTGTCATAAATAGTACATTGACCTTAATATAGGTTAGTTGGGGTAGTTTTTGGTTTGACGTATTTGACTAACCTATCTAACTCACTTGGGTTTATCTTTAAATATTCAGCAAGTAAGATTTGAATTTTAGAAGACACAAAACTCAATAATGTCAAAAGAACTATTGGTGGTCTTACTTATAGGTTGAGATGAAAAAACTTTATGAATGATTTTTGGAGCTTTAAATGGGGAGGCATTTCTTAGCTAGGCAAGTTTGGACTTTTGAAATGCAAGTGCACCCTTTTTATTTGTAGTGTTCTATCTTTTGGTGAGTATGACATATGAGGACCCATCAGGTGGTAAAAATATCACCTCCCCTTTCAGAACTAGATTCACATTATACCTAATTAATTATAGAGTCGCCACTTGTAGTTGGAATATCTCTTGCATCTATAACTTCTTCCACTATTTCACTCATGGTAGGCATCTGAATGTATCTACTAATTTCAAGGTTGGTACTGCCATCATGGTTAGTTGTCAAGTGAAAGATGAATATGTTGCATTTACCTTCTCTAGGTGGTGCTTCTATGACCAACCTCTATTGGGTTGGCAGAAGTTGTAATTGCCTACTACCATTGTTATTGCCAAGCTATGTACCTAGACCTCTCCTCAAAAGATCTTGATATGGTTGTTGAAAATATTGGACAACTTTTTGTAATTGCCTCTTCAGTGAAATGATGTCATTCTCCTCTTGTGAATCTTTTGAATTCCAGGGTGAAAGAATGTTACTAAAGACACTTCATAGGGGCTTCACTAGCTAGGCAATATTATATCATGTGCATTCATATTGGAGGGTTTAATATCTCAAAAATGAGGGTACAATATATTTCCTATCGGTGAAAATAGGGGAGTTTTTAATTCGGGCTATGAAAAAATACAATATCTAGTGAAAATAGAGGGGCTTTTAATTCAGGTTGTGTATTGGGGGGGTGACAAAAACAAAGTTTATGACAATATTTTTTCAAAATAGGGGTATTTTTTAGTATGCCATGAATGCACGTGATATAACCCAGGTTCACTAAGTCAAGCTCCCGTGAGACAGTTATAGGATGATTTTACCCTTCCCCCTATCTATCTCTATGGGTTTTAAGGTTGATTATGGTTTGGCTTGTGTTCTTGATTCAATTGGGGTCTTTATTTTTTTTCTCTTGTTATAATCACAACAAAAAATCTCTCAACTACACTCTCAAAAACCACTATTGTGTTTAATGTTTTCTCTTCTTATTCTAACACAAGGTTAACCCACATATACTTAGCAATATTACTCCTATGTCTCCAGGCAAGAGTGTTCAACTAAGAAATATTGTCCTCTTGTTCTGCATGCAGCCAATTTGGGTTAGGTTGAATGACAAAGGACACATTCTCCTGTGGAAGAACCATTTTTATGCATCACATTTGACTGATTTAAAACTTCTTATTCTTTCCCCAATAGAGTCAAAAAAATTTTGTTGGTTAACATATTTGCCTTTTCAAAATTACAAATAATTTGACCATCTTTTCCCCAAACGCAAAGATAAACTATTAACAAACAGCTGGGTAAACTAGATTGATTAGTTTCCCTCTAAATTTTGGAAAGGTACAACTCCCTTCATATGATCATAATCTTGGATTTTTTTAAAATAAAACAAGTTGGGTTTACTTTATCTGGAAATTAGTAAAGGTACTAACATTTGCCTATCACCATAGAACAAACACAGATAACAGAGATCTAAAAAAACTAAATATGTATAACGTTAAGATCACAAATCAATATAGAAAGATTACAATATATAGAATACGATTCAAAACACATGCACCAACTCAAAGATTGACAAGCAATGATTGGGTAGAACAATTTATATACTTGGAAACAACAACTAATTTCATGAGAAAATGACTAATTCTTGTATAAATATTAACATTCAAGAGAATATCGCATTCAGATTTGTGCAAAATCAAAGATTTACAACTAACATAAGAAAAATATAACTCCAATGCACATAGACAATGTTTCTCATAAATTCAGCAAAACTTTATTGATCTTCAAAACTTGATCGAGTCACACTCATATATCATAGCATAAGGGGGACTGAAAATTGCCAGTTCCTTCCAATGTCTAATTTCAACATATTTAAAGCTTCCAAAATGTAGCTATTCAACAATTTAAGGAAATTTATTCTTTAAAGAATTGTAAAAAACATAATTAACTTTTTACAACAATGACATAAAACTTAAACCAAGATAATAAAATAGCATTATGAGAAATGTCTTCATTGTGTGGTTAGTGTATCTTCTGGCTGAGTAGGTTATTGCTACACTTGTTGGGTCTTGAAATCCTACAGAGCCTTGAGGACACTTTTAATTCCATCCTCATTAGGAATGTAATTCCATCCTCATTAGGAATGATTACATTCTTATTTTGCAAAGCTCACAACGACCTCCCCTTCCTAATTTACTTTTCCTTTAGGATGAACACCTTATAATGATTGACATATAGAATTAAAGATACATCAATCTTTACTAACTTTCCATGCTTCTCATAATTTAATTTATTTAGGTCTACCAAGATTTCAATAGTGTTTTAAAATTTAGCCTTCAACTCACCAGTTGTAGCATACCCTAAATTGTCTCTTCTTTTCAGCTAGCAACCTATTGCAACAAATTCTTGAATTACCTGAGTGAGCATCTTATTGGCTTCCTTCAATAATTTTCTCTATTAAATTTGATATTTTGTATCAAGAACTGATGCTTCCAATCCAAACTCTAGAGCCATGCAGTGAAAATAGTGTCATTAGAAGGAGGAATGCATCTAGTAACAACCACATCAATGCCCATATCTATGGTTTCATTTATTTCTTTTCTTGCATGTTTCTTCCATCTTAGAATTATTGATATCCATGAATAGGATATTCCTTGCTATAATCAATTCATTGTATGATCTTCTTAAATTATCTATAAATTGAAGGCCTTTAGCCTTCACCTTCTTCACCCAATCCTTGGTGATCCTGCCAAAATGGTTGTCCAATCACAGGTTGGCCACTAGCTCTTTATTTACATATGATTTGAGGTTGAGTACTCCTTTTGTAGGGCCTAAAACTTGAGGAGGTGGATTCAATAATGGCTTTAGATATTCAAACAAAGTATCCACCAATACATTCAAACCTTCATCTAACTTCTCTTTCTTGACCTCTTCCATTACCTTGGTGGTTATGACCTAGAAATTATATAAATCTACATACATGCTTGTGGGATCCATATGTATGAAAGTAAGGTTAAAGATATCTATGATAGCCTGACTTAGATTTGTCTGGGTAGTGGGTTGAGCAATTTCAAGGAAAAGGTAATTAGAGGTTTCATCCTCTATTAGGTGAGAAGTCATTTTGAGCTTCTTGATTTTATTTCGTAGAGGGGGATTGTGGCACATCATCCCTTAATTTTTTCTAATAGAATCAAATTTTCAATTTTTTGAGAGAAAAACTTCCAACCAATGAGGGGGATGATAGAGCGTTGATAACACCCTTCATATCTCTAGGACTGAATAAAAGGGTTATTTTGATAGTAGGAGTTCTATCAATACTCTTCCACTCAAAAGGGAAGGTAGGCCTAGATTTAACTTGGTTTAGGTACTTTGTATTGTTGACATCTATTATGATGACATCTTATCCTACATCTTCTGCCACATCTTTGCCCTCCCTCGTCCTGTCCTTTATCGATATTTTATTCAATATCCTTCTCCTTTTCCCTTTCTATAATAAGCTTGGAACCTTCCCCACGGGCCTTATTTGGAGACTTGTTATTCTTAGGAGGTTATTCATCACCTCCATCACCTCCTGGTATGATAGAGGATGTCATTTGAGTGGCAGGTGTTTATGTAAGGTAGGTGGCATCATTGGAGCTACTTGGTGCCGAGGTCTAGTTTCTTTTAGGTGAGGTAGCCTTAGCAATCCTACCTTTCTTTTTTTCTACCCAAATCATCGTCTTTATTAGGGTAACTATTGTTCTTCTATCAAGATTGTCATCCTCTAGCTGATCCCAATTGATAGGCTCCAAGGGTTGATCTTGTATATTAGAGAGATACACAACGTCAATAAGATCAAACCCATCATCTATAATTCTTGCTATATCCCAACTTAATTGATAATATTTTATTTGCTTCAAAGTCATCCTTGACCAATCTCTTCTCCTTACTTCAAGATCATTAGCGCAATCTTCCTAATAATCCTCAAGCTGGGCTACATGATTAATTGTAGGACCCAAATACAAATTTTCCCTAATAAATTTTTTGTTGTCACAATGTAACCTTAAAACATTAATAGTATCTAGGGTATACTTATTTAGGCCTTTTATATAGTTGAGTGCATCTGATTGCATCTTTCAAGAATATAAGACTGGAGTGATAGGAAACTTAATACATATATATTCTTCCTTGTAGTCCACCTCTTATTCACTCCAAATAAATTCTACAAATTTCAATAAGAAACCATTTTTCTTTGACATACCTAAGTAGCTTTAGGGGGAAAGCATCAAAGCCTCCTACCTAGATGTAAGTAAAGGATGGAATTTGTATGAAGAAGCTCCCATATGTATTGATTAGAGTCGCATATTCTTGTGAGATTCTTTGTTGCAGATGCCTTTTAAGCTCCCTTGCCAAGCCCATCTTGATCCTTCTAAAATTGGCATAGCTCTTTTCCAACTATAAATTCAGCCAAAAATCACAAATTTGAATGTTATCATCATATTCCTCCACATAACTCAATCCTAGCCAAAATATAGTGCATGCTAGGGCATAATATATATATATATGATGGCATGTAAAAAGACTTATTCTAGTTGAATTGGGTGATCATAGTACATGTAAATGATCACTAGTTAATTCCACCCAATCAAGGTACATTTTTCTAGCACAGATAACTTGAACGAAGAAGAACATACATTCATCTAGGTTTAAAGAATCTTCATCTCCTCTTAACCTAATAGAAGGATATTAATATCCATAATTTCTCCTTTGAGGTTAGACTTGTGAATGGTTTTAGGAAGCCTTGATTTTCCTCTCCTAGGTACAACAAACCATTCTTTTGAAATCATATTTATGCAACAAGTTTTCTTTTCATTAAACTCACATTGTGATAGCGTTAAGTCCCAATTAGAGTATACCACTCTATTTGGGAGACAAAAATAATTATGTATGGTGGCATGGTCTAGGGTTATGAGAACCATATTATCTTATGCCCTCACCTCCCTAGTACTAAGGTTATTCCCATTAATTCTTTCTAGTACTAGCACTGTGCATTATGTAGCAATTGGGAAAGTGGATTCTTCGAGTAATCCACTTTATTCTAACCTCTATGTGATTATATGTCTGTTTGGGTTTATCATTAGTGGTCAAACCGCATGTAAATTGATGTGCCTGGGCTTCATATCTCCTATTGTTGACCTAACAAGCTAGTCAACTTGTCCAAATTTTTATAGCCTATGTATTTAGATTTCATTTTTCTTGAATTTGTAGGACTTTCACATAAATCAATTGAAAAGATTCTCATTGTAACTTCCTTATATCACCTTAATCCTGATATCAAATTTTGAATCAAATACAAGGACCTTGCTAATTTTGGATGACATGCCTTTTTAGAAACAATTGTGAGAGATGTTGAATTTATGCATAGTTCTTGATCTCCTTTTCAAATTCTTCTTTTAATAACAATTGAGCTTTTGAATGATTTATTTTAAGGCCAAAATGGGGTTAAATAACTTATTCTATAACTATAATCAATGCACACCTACTTCGACTCTTGCAATTAATGTGCCATCATGTTACTTTATGAGATTTCAAATGTATTGTCAAGCTTTGTCATGAGTTCTAGAACTTACTTTCAATGGTGCTTCACACAAGTCTTCTTTCTTTGTTTTCTTCATGCTTTAGAAAGGAATAGTTCTTAGCATTCTGTCAGGGAGCGACCTTGGTTCTTGAACTCAAGCCCAAAACACCTCATAAACCATCTTCAAAAGTGCCATCAGATTCTAGCCTTACTTTTTGAACTTCTCCTTCAATGCATCAAACTTTACTTTCCTTTGTGTGCTTTGATGCCACTTGTTTGGTTGGGCTCCAACAATAGTTCAAGAACCATCATCTAAGTTTGTCATTCTATGTTGAACTGCGAGACTTCAATTCTTTGAACTAAATCTTCACAAATAGAAAAAAATTTAAGTTCATATGTTGGAGTTCGAAAAAGGAGATGGAACCTAGAACTAAGTGGAAAATGGGGTGTCAAGGAATGAAATAGCATTTGGAACTAAGACAAAAAAAAATATAAAAAAGGAATTGACTCTTAAAAGGCTGAAGTAGACATCGATAAGTGTCACTCGAAGTAGAACTCAACCAAGACTGATAGTATTTAAAAGATACATAAGGAAAAGAGGACTTGGACTAGTTCAAAATGACTTGTCGGACTCCAATAGGGATTCAAGAATTGACTGAAAAAATCGATAAGCTTAGAAATGCAACTTAAATTAATTTCACTCACCTTATAAAATTATAAGGTAAGACCCAAATTAGGTTGACAGAGTGAAATTTAGGCAACAAACCATCATGATGATTCATAGAGGTTATTGAAGGCTTAAGTATTAAAGTAAAAGTAACACTTACTTTACTAGACTCTTTGTTGGGAATCTAGCTTAACCAATAATTATAGCTATTTTGAGGATATTTACAAATCCCCAACATAGAGTTTAGTTAATCAATGGGTATAATGAAGATATTGCACATCAATTTACAAAATCCCCTGGTGAATAATGTGGCAACTATGAAAGGATGTAAAGTGAAAAAATATATAGAAGTTATTTTAGAAGTATCAAGACTACTCATAACTAGAGAACCATGTTCAAAGAAACGTAATGTAGTAGTTGTGTGTAATGAAATGTGTCTTCAAAGGAATTGAAATTGCAATAAAAAGATTAAAAACAAACAAACAAACAATTAGATAAGGCCAAAAAGAAGCTAAAATCAAAAAAAAAAAATTGTTTACAATGATGTTGATCTCCTCATATTGTAGATTTTCCCAAGTTGTTCAATTGTGATGTGTGCTTGTAATGTTGTTGTATTGATTTGGATGCATGATGTGATAAAATGGTGAAGTGTTTCAACAATGTGGAAGAGGGTAGATAGAATGGAGGATGTGGATTGAAGGAGAAAGATCAATAGATAGGATGGGAGATGATCTCTAAAACCATGAGATGTTTCTAATTGACAACATGGGAGAGCTTGAGAGGGAGATTGTACCATTGAGATGTCAAGGGTATATCTTGCCATAATGGCAAGCCTTGTCCTTCCTTCCAAATGTTTATTGTAAGGGGAATAAAAGAATATTAAATTCTTTTGATGGGACTTTTGGGATAGGACCCATATGGGCTCCTTCCCAAAAGAAGAATGCATTTAAGGTTGAGGGGAGAAAGAGGGTGACAATTTATGAAAAAGAGCTTACCCCTCCCTAATCCAAGGTATTAGGAATGTGCAAATTATTCGGAGATGATTAAGTGGGAGATAAGGGTTAGAATTAGAGGCAAGTGGAAAAGATGGAGGAAATGACATGTGAGGAAGGCAATTGAATAAATAGGATTTATTTATTTAATTTTATGGAAGAAGTTGACTAAGGATGGAGGTAAATAATTAACTTAATTATTTACCTTAGGTTAAGGCTTGGGGAAAATAGAAGAAAATAGATAGAATATTATTTAATTACTATAAATGATGGGACTGCATTAAATGAAATGGAGGTAAATTGACAAACTATGGTCAATTTTCGGTGTCTACACTTTGCCCCTTTGAAGTGATTTTGCAAAGTAGCATCATTTCAAAGAAGATTAAAATATAACATAGAAGAAAATGGTTGCATCAAGGAGGATGCCCTAGTCATTCAAAGGAGTGATAAGAGTGAAGATGAGAATGAGGGTGTAGGTGGATGTATGGATTTATGGAAAATTGTATTATAGATGTAGTAGCCTAGTATTATGATGTTAATGATGATAGATGAAAAGGTGAAAATGATTACACTAACAAGTCTATATTATGCAAGATGAAATGAGATGGTAATGTAATGGATGGAAATGATAATGGATCTTTACTAACAAGTCTATATTTTGTAAGATGAAAATAGATGATAAAGTAAGGTAGGGGATGGGTGCAATGCAAGATAAATGGAAAAAAAAGTGGATTGAGATCAAGAAAAAGATGAGGGGATAGAATCTAAGTAAGATGAGAAAGGTTGGAAGAACAAATAGGATAAATGATTAAGTGGGATGAGGGAAGAGGATGAATTAGGTAGATGGGAGATAGGAAGCTAGGATGGATGGACTAGAAACATGTAGAGTAATGGATGGGTGGAATGTTGAGTGTCGTATGGTAACTACCATGTAGCAAAAACTTAATTTGATTTATCATGAGAGACTATACACTAGGGTATGAGGAACCGAGGTGAATTTGTATCAAATGGATAGGACTAACACAACAAACAAAAAGGTTAATCCAACATTCAACAAAGTTGCAAGGAAATTTAGTGGGCACTATGTTAGACAACCACAAGTGGAAGATAAACCCTAGTGTAACATGATGCCACAAAGATCTATGTGGGAACAATATGAGATAGCTCAAGAAAACAAAAGCATACAAAAATCAAGACTATGCCCTTAGTTTCATCATTCACAACACACAAGAGGACCACATCCAACTCCTCCTCTGCATCTTATCTGCACTAGACAATCCTACTACGATTCTATCAAGTCCCCATTCATTTAAACATTCCTTCTTTTACAATCCATTCATTGATCTTTTTGCTATGACCTTTGATAACTGCACAATGATCTTTAATAAGAGGCATGTCAATGATATAATCTCTAAAAAAAAATTGCATCCATCTTTTCTTAATTTCATTCTGATACTAGACTATGGAATAGAATATAATTTCTCAAGTTGAGGAAAACAAAATAAATAGAAAGTCGAAAAACATTTCATAAATGCATTTGCATGAAGTATTCTTCAGCTTTTGGTTGGAGGAGAAGAACTACGAACTTTTGCCATTATGGCAATTTGGAGGTGGCATGGATGAGGCTAGTCATCAAAACTTACGAGTTTGTGTAGAAGCACTCTCAAATAGCACAACAATCCTCGTTGCTAACACCAGCAGTGTGGGAATAGAGTTTATACAGGTTTTGAACTGACCAAATTCTCCACATGATATGGACTGCATGAAACGAGTAGAGAAAAACAAATATTTGAAAACCGGTTATAAAATAGGAAGAACGGTCTAATTAAAACTCAACATATTAAGCTTAGAGAATGTCAGTCAACTCTGAGTATCTAACATTTTTAAGTTTAGAAGTCAAAACTTAATATGTGTAATTTAAGCCATTTGATTAAAAGTGACCCACATGCACCAGCCACCTAAACAGTCAATGCTTATAATACGCTGGTTAAATCCAGCCCTCATAATGAGTCACTCAAGATGGAGAGACAAAAACACACCGAAGATTTTGTGCAGTCCATTCATGTCCATCGCCAATTGGCACTTTACATATATCAAATTCCGTGCCTATATCGTATACCACGTGTTCAAATCCGCGCTATAATAACTGAGTTGAGTACTCGTCAGCCATTGTAGTAGTGCTAGTATTAAAATTTCAAATGGCTTTCTATTGCATTCTTATCGTGCCAAAGCACCCGTAGATATGCTGATTCGGTATATTTCCTTTTTTCAAATACAACCTCCATACAGTGGGTGAACTGTAAAAGACTGTGAGAAGATATTTGTTTCCTTCCAATGGATGATTAAATCAGATATTTCCTAGGTGCAGTTGTCTGCCTTCACACGGCTCTCTTGCATTTTGCTTTCCTATAAAGCCTTGTATACTTTCCCTACTTTCCATCACAGAAACATATGTAATAATGGAGTTGAAAACTGTGTGCTTTGCAGGATGGATATTAATGTTCATCATCCCCACAGTCTTCTGCTGTGATCGATGTCTTTACAAATCAAAAGTGGCATATTACGCTTCCTCCGAGGCTGCCAATAGTAAGTATACAGTTCATAAACTCTTAAGTCTTTTTTCTTGACAGTGTAGCTTATTCTCATACCTGAATAATAATTCCACTGTAAATTACAGTGGGAGCATGTGGGTACGAGTCCTTTGCATCAACCATGAGCAATGGCGACGTGGCCTCAGCGAGCCCAAAAATATATAGGGAAGGGATTGGATGTGGCAGCTGCTATCAGGTATGAATCAATTGGAGGGCTTGAATTATACAAGTTTTGATTTTTAGATTTAAAAATGTTAAATACTTAGAATTGATCTTTTAAATATTCAGAATTGACTGACATTTTCTAGACTTAATATATTGTTTAATTATCTCACAATTTCTTCTTCTACTTCTGCGATCAAGAATAAAATTAAGACAGTTTAAACCGATATGTTGTGCAGATAAGATGTACAGAACCTGATAATTGCACCAAGTCAGGGGTGAAAGTTTTGGTTACAGACTTTCCCGAGAACACTCAGACGGATTTTGTGCTGCCCAGAAGCACCTTCTCAAAGCTGGCGCAACCCGCAAAGTCTTCTCAGCTTCTGAATAGGGGCATTGTGGATATCGAGTACAAACGGTGAGTAATTGGCACTAAATCACACTGTTAGAATTCTCATCTTTCTATCATACAAGCAAAATAGGGAACGGCTTAAATAACACATTAAGTTTATATTTTTAAGTTCAAAAGTATTAAACATTCAGAAGATTGATATTTTTAAGGCTTAATATGTTGCTTAATATATGTGATCACACTAACAATACATGACTAAGTGTTAAACACTTCGAATTGACTAACATTTTTTAGACTTAATATGTTGCTTAATATGTAGAATTTAAGACTAACTGCAAAATAATATTTCAATTTTATTCCAATTTTGTTTGGCAGAAGCCTGTCCCGACCAGACTTAGAAAATAATCTGTTTTATCTAATTTAAGGTAAATGGGTCATTTGACAAGAATCTTTTCTTTCTTATTTTCTTGTCAGAATACCATGTAAGTATCCAGGGCAGAACATGACGGTGAAAATAGGCAAGATCAGTAGTCCCCCATACTTTCTTGCCGTGCAATTTCAGTACCAAGGAGGGCAGACGGATATCTTAGGCGTGGATGTTGCTCAGGTTAGAGACCAACATACTTATTACTGTATCTTCAAATCTAAAATTAGAGATAAAAATTTCATATATAAAGCAATATATTAAGTCTAAAAAATGTCAGTTAATTCTGAATGTTTAAAACTTTTAAACCTAAAAATGTAAGCTTTATGTATGTGATTTAAGCTGTTTCCAAGATGAGTATGTAATGAGTTAAATTTGAAAAGTGCAGGCGGGATCTTCGAATTGGAAACACATGATGCACAACTATGGTGCTGTGTGGAGTTTGGATCAGCCTCCAGAAGGAGCTCTGTCTTTACGGCTTTTTGTTGCGACCGGATATAATGGCTCTGTCTTGGTGTCGCCCAAGGAAGCTGTGCTGCCGGCGAATTGGAGTGTGCGCTCTGTTTACGACACCGGAGTTCAGATTGACAAAATCAAACAAGTGGACTGTCCCCCCTGTGCCACCCAAGATTGGGATGGCAATGTCTATGGAGCAAACTAAAACTACTGACAAGAGGAACGACTTAAACCCCATACACTAAGCTTACATTTTTAGGTTTAAAAGTGTTAAAAATTCAGAGTTGACTGACATTTTCTAGGCTTAATATGTTCCTTAATGTGTGTGGTCACATTAAGAATATACTTCTAGGCTTAAAAGTGTAAAACACTCAGAGTTGACTAAAATTCTCTAGACTTAATATGTTGGTTAGTGTGTGTGGTTTAAGGCTGGCCCAAGAGACGAGAATTTTTAACATTTATTAAATAGATTAAAAATCAGATCATAATGTATTTTCATTTTAAATCTATTTAATAAACGTCAAAAAATTGTCTCGTTAGTGCTTTTTAGTTTTCTGCATAGACAATTCCGATTGGGACCAATCACAATAATTGTATGCGAGTTGCATACAAGTACATCAATTTCAAGATTAGGCAATCTGCTATAAATATCTGTTTTTTCACATCGCATATGATATTGTGCTCCATTACACCATTATAGATGGAATCTGATTCCACACAATCCTTATAAATATTTCATGGTGAGTTAAAAAAGTGTTTCAGTTGGTTGAGTATAATTGGTGAGGATGATAGTATGTGATATAAGACAATCCACCAAGGTTCAAACTTTTGAAGGCGCGTCCGGACCAGGCTCAACCTCTTGGTGAGTTTGAAGGACTAGATCCCCTCTACATGGCTTCTTAGTCAAAGGCGATTTGTGGTTTAGATATATGTTTAATCAAACTATTGTAATCTGCTATATAAAGGTAGCATCTATGTATTTCAACTTGTTTCCATAAAAATAAAGTGTTCCAATCACCTAATTTAAAATAATCCTTGACTTTTAAAAAGAAAAAAAAGTTTCTTTGGGGTTAATATAGGAATAATGGAAGAGTAAATCAATTTAAAGTGATTATAGAGATCCAATTGAATAATTAAATGGTTGGTTAGGGAGTTGAATGCATAACAAGTTAGTATTTAGTTTAATAATTGGAATTGTTAGTAAATAAATGAGATTTTAGAATTCGTTTGATACCAACTTTAGAATAGAGTCTCTTTGTCAATGAGCTATTTGGAATTCTATGATAGATTTGTATCACATAACAAGTTTGTTAGTTTGAGATGAATTTTAGTCACAAATTTGTGCTTGAATTTCAAATTCATTCTAGCAATCGGTAATGTTTTTCTCTACAAATTGTGTGACCTCCTTCTCTTCTTCATTTGATGTTGCTCAAGTTGGAGACCGACATACCTATTACTATATTTCAAATATAAAAGCTAAAGATGAGGGAGTGCAGTCTTAAATCATATATTAAATTAAAAAATGCTAATCAATTTTGAGTGTGTAACATTTTTTAATGTAAAAGTGTAAGCTTTATGTATGTGATTTAAGCCGTTCTAGAGATGAGTAAGTAATGAGTTAAAATTGCAAAGTGTAGGTGAGATATTCGAACTCGAAATACATGACGCACAACTACAACGCTGTGTGGAGTTTGGACCAGCCTTCACAAGGAGCTCTGTCATTAAGGCTTTTTGTTGCGACCGGATATAATGGCTTTGTCTTGGTGTCGCCCAAGGCAACCGTGTTGCCGCTGAATTGGAGTGTGCACTCTGTTTATGACACCGCAGTTCAGATCGACAAAATCAAAGAAGTGGACTGTCCCCCCTACGCCACCCAATATTGGGATGGCAATGTCTATGGAGCAAACTAAAAGCATTGATAAGAGGAACAATTTAATTCTCATATACAAAGCTTACATTTCTAGGTTTAAAAGTGTTAAATACTCACAATTGACTGACATTTTCTAGGATTAATATGTTGCTTAATGTGTGTGATTACATTAAGAAAATACTTCTAGGCTTAAAAGTGTTAAACACTTTGACTAACATTCTCTAGACTTAATATGTTGCTTAGTGTATGTGGTTTAAGACTGGCCCAAGAGACGAGAGTTTTTTACTTTTATTAAATAGATTAAAAATCAGATCATAATGTATTTTGATTTTTAATCTATTTAATCAATGTCAAAAATTTGTCTTGTTAGTGCTTTTTAGTTTGTTGCATAGACAATTCCAATTGGGACCAATCACAATAATTGTATGTGAGTTGCATACAAGTACATCAATTTCAAGATTAGGCAATCCATTGTAAATATTTTTTTTTTCACATCGCAAATGATATTGTGCTCCATTACACCATTATAGATAGTATCTAATTCCACACAATCCTTATAAATATTTCATGGTGGGTTAAAAAGTGTTTCAATTGGTTGAACTTAATTTGTGAGGATGATGGTATGTGATATAAGACAATCCATCAAGGTTCAAACTTCCGAAGATGCGTTTGGACCAGGTTCAACCTCTTGGTGAGTTTGATGGACTAAATCCCCTCTACATGGCTGCTTAGTCAAAGGCAACTTGTGGTTTAGATATATGTTTACTTAAACTATTGTAATCTACTTATAAAGGTAGCATCTATGTATTTCAACTTGTTTCCAATAAAATAAAGTGTTCCAATCACCTAATTTAAAATAATCCTTGACTTTTAAAAAGAAAAAAAAGTTTCTTTGGGGTTAATATAAGAATAATGGAAGAGTAAATCAATTTAAAGTGATTATAGAGATCCAATTGAATAATTAAATGGTTGGTTAGGGAGTTGAATGCATAACAAGTTGGTATTTAGTTTAATAATTGGAATTGTTAGTAAATAGATGAGATTTTAGAATTCATTTGATGCCAAATTTAGAATAGAGTCTCTTTGTCAATGAGCTATTTGGAATTATATGATAGATTTGTATCAAAGAAAAAGTTGGTTAGTTTGAGATAAATTTTTAGTTACAAATTTGTGCTTGAATTTCAAATTCAATCTAGCAATCCGTAATGTTTTTCTCTACAAATTTGCTTGGTATAATATGTGACCTCCTTCTCTTCTTTATTTGAAACTAGGATAATATTGTTGGAAGGTTGGTGCTTTCATCCCCTTGGTTGTTCAATTATGCCCTTGGGGAATTGCACCATGGCTTAACCACCTCTCATGGTTTGTTTATCTCTAATGTCTTTATCAGGCATTAATAGGTTAGTATTTTGGCACAATGACAAACCTTGGGCCAACAAGTGGTATCAAAGGTTAGGTCACAGGTTCGAATCTCTCAGTCACGCTAGGGGGATTGTTGGAAGGCTGGTGCCTTTGTCCCCTTGGTTGTTCAACATCACCCTCGGGGATTCATGACATGGCTTAACTGCCTCATGTGGTTTGTTTATCTCTAGTGTTTGTATCGGGTGTTAGTAGGTTGATCTTTTGGCACAACAAAAAACCTTCGGCTAACAAATACACACGTGAATACATAAAATACAAAGAAATATAATAATTTTTATAATCTTCACAATTCCACTTTGAGGGAGAAATATTCAATAGAGTTTATATTATAAATATAAATATCTAATTTTTCATCCACTTAGAAATTTATGATAGCATAAAGAGTTTAGAGTTAGAGATGACAACCACTATCCTATACATGCGGGATCAATAATTTATTTTAACTAGCTAGTGGGATAACTTAAAAGCATATGCATATCTACACATTTTTTTACAATTACCTATGGGTTATTGATATAGAATATGCACCTAAATAATATGAGCCAGTATCGATTACATATAGTAGAATGATATTTGTAATATTGTCTCTCCTACGAAAAAGATTTAAATCCTCAAATATTGAAATGAAGATTTAAATTGGAGAGAATGTTAATTGATTACCAATTGGAATCTTCAATTTATAGACCCTTCCATTAGATGAAAATCTCATCAATAGAATGTACTTATGAGGGTTCTTGGTGTGTTTTCACAATATAACCTTCAATTCTAAAAATATATACCCTCCTTATCCAATATTAGTTATTTTGTTGGTATTTGAGCAAAATGTTCAATCTCTTTCTTTAGGAAAGAGACATGAAAGAGTATGTGGATCTTTAAAGAGGGTGGGAGTGTAAGTTTTCATTCCACCTCACAATCATATTACATCACCTAATAAGGGCAAATTTTTTTTTTGGACCCAACTTATGCTCATGCTTGTCCATCAATTATATCTATTTATAGCACTAGCAACATAGAAAGTCATAATAAAAAATGATAAATGTATTCTCTATTCTAAGTTGATCAACTTGTTATGTCATGAAGTTTTTTTCTAGCACTAGATTATCCTTAAGGACCTAGGAAATTTTTTGTTTATTAATCAAGGTACTATCAACTACTACAACCTTAAAATAATATAGAGTATAAGTACACATGGAAGGTGGGAGAGTATCAAAAAGGGCCTCATAATGAATCATAAATAATTTTTATGATAAGTGATATTATACCACTTACTAAGAGAAAACACCTAGCCCATTGTCCCTATTTTTCAAATAAAAAAAATGCATATAAGATTTAAGGAATTTATTGACAAACTTAAGTTAGTAAATAGTTTGAGTATGATATACCAAAATCATATTCAAGTTCATTCCCTATAACTTAAAATAATCCTTTCCAAAAGTGGCTAGTAATTTAGTAGAATCATGATCGCTAAAACTATAACAATGCATCCTATGAAATTAAAAATGGAATCTACCAAGTGTTGTGTGACCACAAGAATTATGTAAGGGTGAGACTACACAAAGTATGAGCATATTTTTAAATTATTCAACCATAATTAAAATGGCCTATTTGCCTACCAATGTGGGAATCCCTACAAATAATTCTCTTAAAATATTTGTTTAGGGCTTATCAAGAATAAGAAGTGGTTGTAAAAATTGTAGGGGCTTGATAGTTTTCTCTTTATTCCATTGAAACAAATCATATTATTTTATAAATTATTTGATATCATATTTAATCCCATTCCAAAATAAATATTGTACTCTCTCATAGGTCTTGAAAAATACTTAGTGAACTATAGTAGGGGACTTGAGTGAAATTCTGAGTATATGTGACTTTCATTGATAAGTGAGAGCTAAATAAATAAAACCTTGATAGGCAAAGACTTGTTCAATCTATTAGAACCCAATAATAGATTCAAGATCTTGTTTCAAATCATGAATAATATCTTAAATTTTCAAGCTAGCTACCATTATTGTTAAATCACATTCATACAAGTGGTACTAAGATGAAAATAAAAATAGTTTACATTCCCCTTCATTTTGATTTGAGAATACATTTGCAACAAAATTGTTGTTATACTTCTTGTAGATAATTATAATCATAGCCTTAAATTTCAGTCACCCATTTTTGTTATCTAGGGGAGGACACTCTTTAAAATAATAAATATTCAAGTAATAATGATCTACTTTATTTTTGAAATTTCTTCCCAAGAGATAAGGATGCCATTGTTGAATATGGAGGATAGGAAACATTTTTTTCTATATGTAAATTCTAATATATTATTCATTTTGATTTACTTTCTAGTGAAGGCAAGTGCACCTTCTTGCTTTAATATTGAACCCATGCTAGTGCTAAAAACATCACATTCAACCATGAAAGGTTTGTGAAAATCAGGCATGACCAAAAGAAAAGTAGAACACATAGTAGCATTGAGAGTAGTAAATGTCAAATTAGCTACATGTCTATATATAGATGAATGATTTCATTTATAGAAAAATGATCAATGAAATTTTAAAAATTACCATATTTACAAAAAGCCTTCTAGTAATATTCTATCAATCCAAAAACAATCACAAGCTTTTGGTGTACTCTATTTTTTGCTACTCTTATTCTTGGTGTAAATATGTACTCCTTCCAAATTATTTCATTGTGATCAAATAAAGAGAATAGAGAAGAGTCATGGGTGAGTGCACACAGAGACGGGTAGTGACTAGGGTTTCGGTTGAAGTTGCTACAGATGAGGATGACAATGATGCAGATGGGAAGGAGACTTGTTCTAGTTCCTCCATGGTGTTGTTGGTCCCCATTCCTCCCTCCTTTGAATCTATTTGTATCGTCTGTGTTGTGTGTTGGTGCAGGAAGTGGGTAGAGCTTTGGGTTTTGGTGGTAGTTGTGGAGGATGCTATTGTTGGGATTAGGGAGTTTGAGGATTTTAAACTATTGGGCCTCTCCCTCTGGTTAAGTCTTTGTGGCTATTGGTTCGCAGGTTTGGTGGGTGGGTCATGACTTTGACTCTATTAGACAGTTCAAATAACTGCAAGACAACAAAGAGGGGGGGGGGGGTGGGATGAATCAGTTGTCACAGATTACCGGAACCGTTAGCAATTAAAAATTTAATATTGGAACCCAAAAAATTAATATTAGAATAGCAGTTTAACCAATTAAGCATAAACAATAATCACAGAATAAATACCATCCACATGACACCAAGATTTATACGTGAAAAAAATGGTAAAGGGAAAAACCATGGTGGGAAGCCTACCCAATGTCAGATAATACTTTTGTAGTAAGTATGTGAATTACAATTGAGGGGCCAATAGCCTAGAGCACACTGCTCATCACAAAAGGAGCCTCACTATGCCTAAGTATAGTTCTGGTTAAGCTCAATACCGAAGGACTAAATCCTCTTACATAAACCCAATTCGATCTCCAATGATCGACCAAATCCTCTTCTTGAATGATATACATTATTTGCACATTACATCCCTTGACCATGACATCTAACATAACCATGATGATCTACAATGAGATCTTACATCTATATATACAAACCCTCGACCATAAACAATTAGGTTAGCCACCAGATAATAAACCAATTACATAATTACAAACCATGTCGGCCTTAGACAAAAAAATAATATCTGACAGATAAGACATCTCGGAAACACATCAAGAGGTCCAATCCACACATTACATTAAAGTCGGTGCATAACCTAGATCAACTGAGACCTAGTATAGGTCCACATGCTACATCAATGATCTCCATCTGCCAAGTCTCGAACATGATCACCATCAGCATCCTGAAACTCCACCAGAAGCTGCACCAACACCACTTATGCAATTCATCAGAGATCTTCATCAAAAGCTCTGCCGATGAAACCCTTACCGGAACCAGAAGCCAAGTTTCTAAGAAAATAGGATAACATCTGATCACAAGACCAAAACCAACTTACTGAATATGATCATGAGTATCATGAACAAGCCAATTCCATCACCAAACTATACTGGAGCCTATCATATCATGCTGGATCCAAATCAACTAGAAACCACTCAACCTACAGGGACCAGAAGGGTGGAGATAAAGAATCCAAACAATAAGTGTTGGCATCAATGACAAAACATCAATGCAACACATAATCAATTCCACCAAATGGCCAACAATCCCCCCCTTTGGCATTGATGGCAACACTAGATGTGAAAAACATCTAAGTACGAAGAAATGCCAAACAAGTCTCCCCCAATGAAAGACAACCAACAATCTCTCACATATAACTCTGAAATAAAGACCAAACTCACCCTGTGAATAATATCTCTATAAAGCTCTAAATCTCTCCCTTTTACTTTTTATTTTTCCTTTCCTTTTTCACATCAATATCACTCCCCCTTTGACATCAATGCCAAAAATCTGACAAAAATATCAAAGAAAAAACATGAACCACTGAATCACAAAGTTGACTACTCCCCCTGAGCAGTAGCATCCCCACATCAGTGCTAGAATGAATAGTATCTCTGATAATGCATACTAGACTAATGCTAATCCCCATCAATCAAGTCTCTATCGGAGGGGCGGAAACTCCCAATTTGTCTCTTAGGTACTTAAATGATTCCTTACGCAAAGGTTTGGTGAAAATATCTACAATCGGCTCTTTAGTGTTCACATAAACCAATCTAACTTTATTTGCTTCGACCTTTTCCTTCAAAAAGTTATACTTGATATATATGTATTTTGTCTTAGAATGAAATACCAAATTATTTGATATATCAATAGCAGCAGAGTTATCATAGTGACTAACTACCAGTGCATCACAATCCACCTTTATATCCCTCAACATTTGCTTCATCCATAAAACTTGTGTATAGTTAGTAGTAGCAACAACATACTCAACTTCAGCAGTAGACAAAGAAGTACATGTCTTTTTCTTGTTGATCCGTGAAACCAACTTCTTTCCAAGAAAGAAAGCTCCATTGGAAGTACTTTTCCATTCATCAACATCTCCAGCCCAATCAACATCTGTATATGCACATAAATTAAAGTTATCATCCTTAGGGTACCACAAACCATATCTGATGTGCGTTGCAAGTATCTAAAAATCCTTTTCACCACAATCTCATGATTTTGTCTAGGATCACTCTGAAATCTTGAAACAATACAAACAACATTCATAATGTTGGGCCTAGTCCAAGTCAAATAAAGCAGACCTCTAATCATAGATTTGTATCTTGTAGGACTTACCGGTGCAGAAACATCTTTTCTTGTCGATTTCTCACTTGTAACCATAGGAGTACTTACCGATTTAGAATCTCGCATACCAAATTTCTTCAACAATTCCTTAGGATACTTATTTTGACAGATAAAAATACCTTTATCAGTCTGAGTAATCTGCAAACCTAAGAAAAATTTCTTCTCACCAATCATAGACATCTCAAATTCTTTGTCCACATTCTTAGAAAATTCTATGCATAACTTATCTTCACCTCCAAAAATAATGTCATCAACAAATACTTCAGTAATCAGTATATCATCATTAGTGATCTTATAATATAAATTACTTTCAACACTACCCTTTGTAAAACCAAGCTTTAAAAGATATTTATCCAACCTTGCATACCAAGCTCTAGGTTCTTGTTTCAATCCATATAAAGCTTTCCTTAACCTGCAAACTATGTTTGTATCATCTAATAGTGAAAAAATATCAGGTTTCTCAATATAAACTTCCTCATCAAGATCCCCATTCAAAAATGCACATTTAATATCCATGTGATAAACTTTGTAGTTTTCATAAGCAGCATAGGAAAGAAATAATCTTACAACTTCAATCCTAGCTACAGGTGCAAAAGTCTCTCCATAATCAATTCCTTTCTTATGAGAATATCCTTTACAAACTAGTATAGCCTTATTTCTTATAACTTGACCATCCTCATTCAATTTATTCCTAAAAGCCCATTTAGTTCCAATAACACATATTTTTAGGTCGGAGAACCAAAGTCCATGTGTTATTTTTCTTAATCTGATCTAATTCTTCTTCCATAGCTTTCAACCAATATTCATCTTTACATGTCTTAATTACTGATACTGGTTCAACTTGTGAAATTAAACATACCTCATTAGTTGTCAATCTTCTTCTTGTCATCACTCCATTGCTCTTATCCCCAATGATCTGATCTTCTAAATGATTCAATCTCACATACCTAGGAGTTTTCTGACTCTTTGTTTCTCTTCCTTGATCTTCAATTACTGTAGAATTCTCTAATACTACTAGAGTAATTGGTTCAACACTCTATTCCGATAAAGGTGCTACCGATTTAGATATAATCATTTCCACTGTCGATTCCTTCTCATAAACTCTAATTTGACTAATGTTTGGCTCATCTACTTTGACATTAGCACTCTCCACAATTCTCTACAATCTCTTGTTATAACATCTATATTCCTTGCTTTCATTAGAATAGCCAAGAAATATGCATTCATCACATCTAGGATCAAATTTTCCAATGATATCATCTCTCCTGATATTACATTTACTACCAATTTTTTTGAAATACTTAATTTTAGGTGTATTGCCAAACCATAATTCATAAGGTGCCTTACCGATTTCTCCTTTGATATGTACTCTGTTGAATGTGTAAACCGTTGTGCTCATTGATTCTCTCCAGTAGATATGAGGTAGACTAGCTTCCTTCATCATTTTTCTAGAAACATACAACATTGTTATGTTCTTTCTTTCCACAACTCCATTCTATTGAGGTGTCCATGGAGAAAAAAATTGTCTTCTTATATCATGCTTCTCACAAAAGTTATTAAACTCACTGGATGTGAATTCTCCACCATGATTTGACCTCAAACATTTAATCTTCAATCATGTCTTAGTTTCCACTTTAGCCTTAAAGATTTTAAACTTTCCAAATGCTTCAGATTTTTCTTTCTGAAAAGTAACCCACATCATTCTAGAATAATCATCAATGATTAGCATGAAATATCTATCACATTGAAAACTTTTAACCCTAGCAAGGCCACACAAATCAGTATGAATAAGATCAAGAACATCATTTGATTTATCTTGTATACTCCTAAAAGAGGTTCTAACCGATTTAACGATTTGACATTCTTTACATACTTGATTATAGGGCTTCATAATCTTAAGTATATACCTAACTGCCTTAGTTGAACTGATCTTTACAATGCAATTAAAATTCACATGACACAACCTTTTATGCCATAGCCAAATCTCATCAATCTGTGTAATCAAACATGTCTTCTCACTAGAGTTATAATGAAATATATTACCTTTTGTTTGTGTACCGGTTGCAATCTCCAAACCAGATCTGGTAATGATTTTGCATTTTCCATCCTTTAACTGTAATTGAAATCCCTTATCCATAAATTGTCCTACACTCAAAATATTACATGTCTTAAACCTTCAACGTAATAAACATTGTCAGTATTGTTCTTACCATCTAATGATATAGTTCCTTTTCCTTTGATCATACATGCTTTGTCATCTCCAAATATAACTAGACCACCATCAAATTCTTGCAAAGATAGAAACTTCCCTTTATCTCCAGTTATATGATGTGAACAACCACTGTCAATTACCCATTCATTCTTGTCTTCAATTTTAGCATCAATTTCCTTCTCTTCAGGTACATTCTCTTCTAGTACCGGATCATCTTCCTTGATAGCCAAGAACACCCATTCCTTCTCATTGTTGGAACCACTAGCAGAGTCTTCTGCCAATTCATCATCAGAATCAGTAATGTCTTCCTTATCCGCTATGTAGTATGATTTGTCTTTGTTTTTCTTGTACTTATACTTGTTCCGATATCCAAGATTAGGCTTAAATGATCTTCTAACTCTTTCTTCAAATCTTGAATTCCTTTTAGGACATCTATATGCAAAATGACCAATCTTATTATATGCAAAACAATTAAAAGGTGCTTTTCCTTCATACTTACTTCCTACCGATCCTTTAGGTACTCTTCTAGAAAATAGTGCTTCATGTTTCTCAAACTAGTCATCTTCTCTATTCATATCTTCCAATTCCTTTGCATATAAAGCTTTCCAATATTGCTTATTGGTTACAGATGTAGATGAATGAAAAGCAGGTTTAGTCTTCATAGCTCTAGAAGGTCCAAATTCTTCAAGCTCAAAAGCAGATAGTTTCCCAACCAAGTTATCTCTATTGACAGATGTATTAGCCATTGTTCTCAACTCATTAATAGCAGTAGATTTCATGTTGTAAGCCAGTGTTAGGGCTCTCAAAACTTTAGAAACAATTTCATCTTCACTCAGAGTTCCACCACAACATTGAATTCCCATAATAATCCAATTTACCCTTTCCATGAATGCAGTAATCCTTTCATCTTCTTTCATCTTCAGGTTTTCATATCTCACCCAGTAACCATCAATTTTAGCAATCTTCACTGTAGGGTCACCTTTATTAAGAGTCTTCAACTTATCCCATATAGCCTTTCCAAATGATTTGTTGGTTAATCCCATTATTTGCTAATCAGAAAGTGCACACAAGAGGGCTTCTCTTTCTCTGCAATCATTCTCAAGCTCCTTATCCAGGTTTGCCAGAGGAGGATTGCCAGATCCCGGATTATAAGGTGTGACACCATTCTATGTGATCTCCCAAATCTCCTTGCCAAGACATCTTAGATGAGACTCCATCTGAATCTTCCATACTGTGTAATTTGTTCCATAAAGCCTCGGAATATGTCTTCGAAAGATAGCTCAAGAAGAACTGGATGAACTTGAACTGTTAGTTGCCATAGGATCTTCCTCAAGCGGTTAAGCTTTCTGTAAAGAGGACCAAAGCTCTAATACCAATTGTTAGACTGAGAGGGGGGGTGAATCAGCTGTTACATATTACTGGAACCATTAGCAATTAAAATTTAATACCAGAACCCAAAATATTAATACCAGAATAGTAGTTAAACTAATTAAACATAAACAATAATCACGTAATAAATACCGTCCACGTGACATCAATATTTATACGTGGAAAACCTAGTAAAGGTAAAAACCATGGTGGGAAGCCTACCCACAGTTAGATAATAGTTCTCCAATAAGTATGTGAATTACAATTAAGGGGCCTGCACTTGCATGAAGGCCAACAGCATAGATCACACTGCTCATCACAAAAGGAGCCTCACTGACTACATAGAAAGCCAGACTACAATCCGGAGAAGTGTTGAACTGTGAAAGATGGCATATCTTACTGATGAGTACAATTCTGGTTAAGCTCAATATCGGAGGACTAAATCCTCTTACATAAACAAAATTTGATCTCCAATGATTGACCAAATCCTCTTCCTGAATAATATTACATTATTCACACATTACATCCCTTGACCATGACCTCTAACATAACCATGATGATCTACAATGAGATCTTACATCTATATATACAAACCCTCGACCATAAACAATTAGGTTGGCCACCAGATAATAAACCAATTACATAATTACAATCGATATCAGCCTTAGACCAAACAAATAATATCCAACACATAAGACATCTCAGAAACACATCAAGAGATCCAATGCACATGTTACATTAAATCCAGTCCATAATCTAGATCAACCATGACCCAGTATAGGTCCATATGCTACAACAATGATATCCATTAGCCAAGTCTTGAACATGATCATCATCAGCATCCTAAAACTCCACCAGAAGATGCACCAACACTAGTTATGCAATTCATCAAAGATCTTCATCAAAAGCTCTACCGATGAAACCCTTGCCAAAACCAGAAGCCAAGCTTCTAAGCAAATAGGATAGCATCCGATTACCAGACCAAAACCAACTTGCTGAATATTATCATGAGTATCATGAACAAGCCAATTGCATCACCAAAATATACTGAAGCCTACTGGATCATGCCAGATTCAAATCAACTAGAAACCACTCAACCTACTGGGACCAGAAGGGTGCCGGTAAAGCATCCAAACAACTAGTGTTGGCATCAATGACAAAACATCAATGCAACACATAATCAATTCCACCAAATGGCCATCAAACTCATCAGCCTTGGTTTGGCTTCTCTTTGTCCTCTGTTTAGAGATATTGTTCGGGTTCCTCGCTAGGCCTACTCTTTGTGGGGGTAGTGTTTTGTCTGTTGGGTTTGACAATTTTAGTGATGATGTTCTCCCTCTTTGGAGACTGTGAGAATTTCCCTTTATGTATCACTCTTGATATACTTGGTGGTTTTTCTCAATGGTGTTGGTTTTTTGTGATAAGGGTTGTTGTTAAGTGTTGTTTCTTTCGGGCCCTTTTGTCTCTCTTTGGAAGGTTCCCTCCTAGTTCTGGGGGGTTGAGTACAAGCGGTTCATGCCTTGAGTAGGAGATCTTCATGTCTATTTTCTTGAGGGCTTTGTTCTTATTCTCTGCTTCTTCTCCTCTTCTATTTTGGAATTGTGGTGGTTTCGTTATCCCTCTCCTCTCCTTATTCTCCTTTGTTAGTTTTTATATTCTAGGAGATGGTTTTGGGTTTTGGGTTCTTTTTTAACCTCAATGGGTAGGGTTTCCTTTTATGATGGGGTTTGGTTATCTATGTGCTTCTCTTGTGACACCTGGTGCTTTCTTGGATGGGGGTTTTATCCCTATCCTCTCTTTTTTCCAAGCCTTGGTTCTTCATGTTCTGCATATTTGGGTTACTCTAGTTTTTCCAATAGATGTGGTCATGTCTTCTATTGAGGGGGAGATGGGTGTGGCTCGATTTGACCTTGTTCCTATCGAGGTGGAGTTGGATGCTTCTAGTGTGGCTTGGAAGTGTTGTTGGGGGGCTATTGATGACCTTTCCCTTAGCTGTAAGGTGGCTGATGTTGGTCATCTTGATAACTTTTGTTTGTTTCCTATTGAGTTGGAGAATTGATTAGGCAAATTTTTCTTAGTGCATCATATTCTCAAACATATGGTTATGGGATCCATGTTAAAACCCTTGGTAGTTGAGGGAGCCCAGAAAATCCCAATGTTTTATGTTTCCTGCAAGGATAGACTAGATGCTAGCAATTTTCAAGGGCCTAGCTTGGCCTATGTTGGTTTTTGGTTGGGATTGAAGGTTTGGGGAGCCTTTCAAAACCCCTTGGTTCCATATTGTTACTTAATGCTTATCCTCAAGGATCTGGCTATTTTGGTGTTGGGATCTTTGTTTGCAAAGGTCCAAGATATTGGGGCTTGAAAAATCCCCTGGTTTTTGTTGAAGGTTAAGGGAGCCTTGATAAAACCCTTAGACCTACTTGATTAGTCATCTCTTGTGTAAGGCTTTGGCCTACTTTTCTTTTCAGCTAGCCTTGTAATGATTCTTCTTTAGTGATTTGGTAGAGATTGGGCTACTAATTTCCCGAGTTTGTATCCTTTAGTAGCATTGTATTGGGATTCTGGATCCTTGTAAAATCCAAGGGTTTTGGGTCCCTTCTAAACTTGTTGTATGGGGTTTCGGGTCTCCTCAAAACCTGTTTTATCCCTAATAAATAATATGTACTCCTTCCAACAAAACATGATATAGATACTTCACTTGGTGAACACCAAAGACATATGGGTAAGTGCACTCAGATGGGGGACCGGAAGGGGTCTTAAAATGACACTTTTTTTGTCCTGGAATCAACAAAGTTTGATCTTGGATGACAAAATGAAAATAGTTACACTTAAAATTTGAAGATGCAACAAATACAAGAGTTGTAGTTCTTTGAATCTACTTTCTAGACTACTTTTATTTTTTTTAAATGGTTGAGATTAAGGGTTTGAAAAAGGGGAAGCACGAAGTGGTCTTATTTTTTTGTAAAATCACATAGCATTTGGTGTGCTCCCAAAAAATGTTAACTTACCAAAAAAATCGCTCTAGCGAGAAATTATCTTTAATATCATGTCATTTATGCACTTTATTTTGGTGATATTTTTAATAAATATATAATTTTTAGTAATTTGAAAAGTGGACACATCCTAAAAAATAGAAATTCGAGTGTACTCCCCCATTTTTTTTTCAATACATGTAGAATGGAGTTTAATTTCTTAAAAAGTAATTTGCTCCAAAATTTGATGAACCAGTAAAAGACTATACCTGAAATACCACATGTTGGTTTTTGACAAAAACAAACACACTAACAAAAATAAATTAAAGATGAAAACCTTAGCATACACAAGACATGAAAACAATTATATGGTTAGATAGCTAAGAGAGAACTTAATACCATTATGGTATTTTTTTAAGTTTGCATTAAAACATGTGGATCCTAATGGAGCGAACATCCAAAAATGTGTTAATTTTTTAACTTAAAAAGAACATGTCTTTGGCACGAAATGGTCATCCAACCCTTTGGGTTATATTCCCAAGGCAAATCAAACCCAAAGGGTTGGAATTTCCAAGTTCAAACAATAACACTATAGTATTATTTCTATGCATTTACATAATGCTAACACATTCTAATTCACTTGAATTATGAAAATGAACATAAATAACATTAGCATGCTATTGGCTGCATTTGATAAATCCTCTGACTTCCTCTTTCTCTCGAACTTCTATCAAGGCTTAGAGCTTAGGTTTTACAATTGATGAGGGATAGTTAAGATTTTACCTCTCAATCCGTCCCTCCATCCTTCACTCTCTACTAATACTTCCCTTTGTCTCCCTCTCCTCTCTCTCACCTCTATAGGTCTCTCCCTCCCTCTTTCACTTTCTACCTATATATCATTTTTATTTATCGCTCCTCTCTCTCTCTCTCCCCTCTCTATGTCTCTCTTTCCCTCCCTCTCTATGTCTCCCTCCCTCCTTATTTCTATATCTCTCCCTACTTTCATCCCTATATTTTCTTCTCTCTCTCCCTCTCTTATTATTTATCTCTCCTCTCTCTCCATTCTATCGATCATTATCTCACCCTATCACCCTCCCTCTCTTCCCTCTCTAGGTATCTCCTACCATCACTCTTTACATCTCTACTACTCCCTCTATATCTCATTACCTACTTCACTCTCTTCCCCTCTATCTTTCTTGCCTCTCTCTCCCTAGGCTCTAGATATCTCACCTCTATATCTCTCCCTTGTTTAGTTATTTCCCTTCCTCCCCACTACTTTGCATGACTCCTTTCTCCTCTCTCTCTTTTGTGAACTTTCCTCTCTCTCCATCACCTCTCTACCTCTTCCCTCTCTAGGTATCTCACTCGTTTCCTGTCTACCTTTACCTACTTCCATCCTTTCTCCTCTCTCTTTCTCTTGGTTCTTCTCTCTTTCCTCTTCTATCTCCCTCTGCTCTATAGGTCATCACCCCTTCCTCTTGTGTAGGGTTTAGGGTTGATGATACAACATATACAATTGAGGGTGCAAGGTTGAGGGTATTAGTATTGGGTTTAGGGTTTAAAGTGTAAATAGTTGATTCTACTTGAGGTTTAGATTTTCTGGTATATGGTTGAGGGTACTCATATTGTGTAAATAGGGTTAAGTGTATGAGGTTTATGGTACATTGTTTAAGGTTGAGGGTTGAGGGTTGAGCCCATGTTGATACTTTCCTCTCCTCATCTCCCCATCTCATCCTCCTCTCTCCCACCTCTCTCTCCCCTCTATAGGTTTCTCCCTCCCTTCCTCCATCTCCTTGATCCCTTTCTATCTCCCCATCCCTCTCTACATCTCTCTCTCTCTCTCTCTCTCTCTCTCTCTCTCTCTCTCTCTCTCTCTCTCTCTCTCTCTCTCTCTCTCTCTCTCTCTCTCTCTCTCTCTCTCTCTCCAGATTGTTAACACTCCCTCCCACCCCCTCTTTGTACCTGATAGTCCTAAAAATGACTATGCAAAAATTGGTGTCCTTGGAAATGTTTTATCATTTTGAATTCATGTTGTTCTCTATTTTTACCCTCAAGGTTTATGGTTTCTAGGTTTATGTGTTCCCGAGTGAGCCTTTTGTTTTAAACCTAAAGCCTGTTATGTTTCTTCATTACCTTTTTACTTAAAATCGAGTGTCTTTTCCATCATTGAAGGCATCGTGCTCCTTTCCCTAGGTGTTATTTCCTCTACCAACCTTTCAATTTTTCCTAGAACTTACACATTTTTCACCATGGTTGGGCCCCTTTTAAATATTCTTGCGGGTATCAAAAGGCCGATTTAGGAGGTTTTTTATTAGGTTGAGTCATATTAGTGGTCAAAGATTGTGATACTAGAGGTGGCAAATCGACAAGTTTTAATTGCCACCACAGAAAGAAATTGAGATCTTAGAAGGATCAAGGGGATAGGGATAATCAATGAGCTAGAAATGAAGTGATCAAGGTTCTATCAATAAAATCATAGGATGCATACTATCAGAGATTCTCACAGTAAGGTAGAAAATGAAGAAAATTGTTGTTGAGAAACTTTTAAAAGATAAGGACCCAGTATCCAAAAAAGGGAGATTCTAAGGTATAAATTCTACCATCAAGAAATCAGGAACAAAATCATTCACGTAAGGTGAACTTGGTCAGAAGGGCAGTGAATTGGCAGTTTGAGTCTGATGATATTTTGATTCGATGGAAATGATTTTTTGAATCCATTTGCTAGTAGGATTAGTATAAAAGCATTGGAATGATGATTTTTCCCATGCATGAACACTGCCAAGAAGGGTATTTTCATTATAAATGCAGTTGGGTGGTGTCTTTAGTTGGTAGAAAGAACAAGAAATTTTATTATCTTCTTATAAGGTTTTGAAATGGTGAAAATGATTTTTGAGTTGTATCATGCTAGAAGTTACACTAAGCTCTGTGATACTGGTTGGAATTCCTTTGAGAGTGAGTATGTTTATAATCGATGGAGTCTTGAAAATGAGGTGGATAGTCGATGGAGGCTTGAAACCTGTTTCTTATCAGAACAAGCCCTATAGGACTCATCCTTCATCTCTCCTATGTCACTCATTGACAGAGGGTTAAAGATAGAGCCATACAAAGGAAAATGAGCAAAACAAGGTTGGGATTGGGGCATCAGTCGATCATCTCACCATGGTCATGGAAGTTGCAACACCTTCCCTCTATGAGCTCCTCTTTCCATTTTCTCTGATCCTAGGCATGAAGTTTGAATCTTCTCCTCTAGTTTAGGGGTGACTTTACTTCTTGTTAGGATCTAATTCCCCATCCCAAAGGGGAATTCTCTGCAAAAGAAAGATAATGCATCTCATGGTCCATTTGGAAGCATCTGTAGTGATAATGGCATGGCTCAAAAGGTTTTTGTTTCTACCAAAATGCAGTTGGGAATTTTGGTTCTACTTCATCACGAATGCCAGGATAGATAGTCTTTTGGGAGACTGTAAGGAAAATTTATGTAATAAAGTTACAAGCGGTCTTATGATCTTGTGACAGGTGTCTCCTCTGCCTTGAAGTTTGTTTGCTCCCTTTTTTTTATAAAAGGGAATTCAGGGCCATGATACAAGAGCTTGAGAAATTTGGGTTACAAGTTTTGGATCCAAACCCTTGGTCATGATATTGAGTATAGGTGAAATGAGTAGGCCTCAATAGGAATTTGCAGAGCAAATGAAATGAGTCTTGTGTCTTATTTTGTTTCAGGTTCTCAATGGAGTTATATGTAAGATAATTTATAACAAAAAATAGCTTATTAAATGAATGCAAGGATAGTTCAAATTCATTTTCTCCAGTGTGTAACTCTGTTATATTTTGAATGAGTGAGATCAAGGGTTTTTCTTGTTCATTGTATTGTTGTGATGTATGTGTTTTCTATATTATGCTCTAATCTAAGGGGTTGGTTAAATTTATAGGATAGGATCCACAGACTGATGGGGATTATACATGGCTTTTGATAAGTATTTTGGGTTGGGACAGATAGATGAGATACATTGTAAGGCAGTGTTATGTTAACTAGATCTCAAGCTCTTAGATTAATGTTCTGTTATGTTATATTTGATCTTATGTTTTACAATTTCGGTTTCCCAATGGATAAGACACTAGTTGTGGCTTTAGTCATTTCTAGTAAAATTTCTTTACTCATATTTCATCGATAGCTTTATATAAATTGATAATATCAAAATATCTTATCATTTCTATTTATGTTACTACTTGTCAAAAGTTGTCTCATGCTTCGAAGTTGGTCGAGGATCATTGAGAGTTAGCCACTCTATGGAATTCTCCTTCTTTGTTGAGCACCTTTTAGGAGTGAGACATTTTGCTTTATTTTAATGACATCTGCAAGTGTGGTGCGGAGATTGTAGGAGCATTAAGGGATCACCCTCCTGGGTTTTGCAGAGCTTGAAATGGATAAGGGTTAGCATAGTCCTTGTCATATGTTGGTCCAAGTCCCCAAGTATCCCAAAATTAGTCTGGAGTTGGCCTCTACATGAATGATTTGAGGGCCCGACTTGGTTCCTTCCCTTGCGGCAGTGTAAAACCCCACCGTGTGCAATATGGAGAACCAACAAAAATAGCGACTCTACTAGGGAAGAATGTTTAAAATATCTGGTTAGAAACAAATTGAATCATTCTTTGTTGGTTGAGTCAATTCTCATAAATGTCACCCTAGAATCTGTTATAATTCATCTTTCAATGTAAGTTCTATCAAGATTCGTCCATATTTCAAGATTATTTCATAATATCTCACAAATTGTAGGTGGTGACTCTGAGATCTCTGCACTAGTGTGCGTTATTTGAAAAGGAACTAAAAGAGAATCAAAGAACTTGTAGTAGAGATGGATAAGATTTGAGATCTTATGATGAAGTACCCCAATAGGTTGAGGAAAGAATTCACATGACGAAAAAGGAGGACTTGCAGTGTTGGTTTAAGATTAGATCTGACCTAAGAAACTATAGAAGATGCACAAATATTTTCAGATTTATCACCATAGCAAGCCGACAAAGCTGATTTCTAGCCACTACACTACTTCCAGGTACTTTAGATTTTCATGAGTCAAATCTATTTTCATGAAAGTCATTTGTAGAAAATATTTCCCTATTAACTGAGATAATCACTAAGGAAGGGAATGGTAGTAATCTTTTTACATACTTCTGAAAATTTGTTTGCATACTTTGTAATAATTAGAGTGAAGCATGTTTCTGAGTCATACATTGTAATATTGTAAGATTGTTGAATAGATGCATTGTTGCTTGTATATCCCTAAAAAGTATTCAGTGTAAACATTAAACATAAGAAGTCATTGTTAAGCCATAACAAAATATTTTCTGTTGAAAGATATAGAGCATTAAATTTTAATGGTATCTAAGGTTTCCCAAACCCTGTTCTTGCTAATATTAGGGAGCATTAACCAATTTTTAATGGGAAAGGATTAGAAGCAAAACATCAACACCTGTAGATGTTTTTTGATTTAATATGAGATTTTGAGATAAGTTGGGAAGATTTTTGCATGACTCTTTTTGTTCAATCTTTAAAAGAAAATGTCAGAGACTAGTTTTCATATCTCCCAGACGGTTTTATCTCTTCATGGGATGAGTTGAATGCGTCTTCCATAGAACAATTTGGTGAACGAATTAATCCAAGTTCAACTATAAAAGGATTCATGGCTATTAAAAGAAAAGAGGATGAATTGCTCCCTATTTTCCATCTTAGATTTGCAAGAACATTTAATGATATTCCTAGAGGTTATAAGACAAATGATGTAGTATGTTTGGTTGTTTACTAGTGCAGGAGCACCCTTCCAAACTCTTTCTCTTTCTTTTTTTGTTGGTGTTATGCTTCTTATGAAGCCATTATACATAAAATAATGAGCCATGTGCTCATAGGTCGTAGTTAGGGTCCTAGTGGAGATCTTAGGGGTCATGAGTCAAGATTGTGATTTTCTTGAAAATGGAGGGTATGTGTGTCCTTGAAGTGTTTAGGGGTCCTTTCTATTAAGGTTTCAAGCAGATCCAAAGAAAATATGAACTAACAACTATACGCAGATTTAAATACAAAAGATAAAGAAATAAAATAGGACACAGATAACACAGAGATTTAACATGGTTCACCCAAAATGGGTTATGTCCACCATACACAACCATCCAATCTTTCTTATTATCCAACAAAAATAGTACTTTGCTGATCAGTCACCACATTTCAACAATCTCCCACTTGGAGACTGATCAGGCTCCACACTGAACAATCTCCCACTTGGAGACTGATACTACATGACACCACTGTACATGCAACATCCACTGGATAAAACACTAGGAATCAACTAGTATAAATTTCACAATTATCAATCAAGAAGATCAACAGAAACTTATGAAGAAATCAGCTTCTCCTGTGGAACTACCTTTGTGAACATATTGACAGGATTCTCACTTGTGTGAATCTTCTCAAGTCGTAACTGACCCTCCTCCAAAACTGTTCGAATGAAGTGATACTTGAGCTGAATGTTCTTTGTCCTTGAATGAAAAGCAGAGTTCTTTGCAAGATGAATGGCACTCTGGCTATCAGTATACAATGGGCGATCCTCCTATGTTTGACCCAATTCCTCCAAAAAACATTGTAACCAAATCATCTCCTTGTTAGCTTCTGTAGCAGCAACATACTCAGCTTCAGTGGTTGAAAGTGCAACAACCTTTTGCAGCCTAGAAATCCAACTGACTGCAGTTCCCCCTATAGTAAAAACATACCCTGTAGTACTCCTCTATGAATCAATATCACCCGCCAGATCAAAGTCAACAAATCCACTCAGAGCAGCATTAGATCCTTTGAAACATAATGCCTTCATAGTAGTTCCTTTCAAATACCAAAGAATCCATTTCATAGCATTCCAATGTTCCATACCCGGATTACTCATAAACCTGCTCACAACTCCCACTGCATGTGCAATATCTAGCCTTGTGCATACCATTGCATACATCAGACTACCAACAGCTGATGAATACAAGATGTTAGACATTTTATTTACCTCTTCCTATGCCTTTGGGCACATCTCCTTAGTCAATTTGAAATGACTAGCCAAAGGTGTACTAACTGCTTTTGCATCTTGGATGTTAAATCTTTTCAACACCTTATTTATATACTCACTTTGGGACAAATTCAAGGTTCTATTTTTCCTGTTTGGTGTAATCCTCATACCGAGAATTTTCTTAGCTGCACCCAAATTCTTCATAGCAAATGACCTGGCTAATTTCTATTTAAGATCATTTATATGTTGCATGCTAGACCCAGCAACAAGCATGTCATCAACATAAAGCAATAGGATAATATAACTGCCATTATCAAATCTCTTAAAATATACACAATGATTAGAATGACATCTATGATAACGTGTTCAGCCATGAAACTATCAAATTTTAAATACCATTGTAAGGGTGCTTGCTTTAAGCCATACAGACTTTTCTTCAACTTGCACTCCAAGTTCTCCTTACCTTTGACCTCATATCCCTATGGTTGCAACATGTAAATTTCCTCCTCCAAATCTCCATGGAGAAAACCTATTTTCACATCTAATTGTTCAAGATGTAAATCATCTGCAGCCACAAGACTAAGTACAGTTCTAATTGAAGTCATTTTTACAACTAGAGAAAATGTTTTATCATAATCTATACCCTTTTTCTATGCAAAACCTTTTACCACAAGTCTGGCCTTATATCTTTTCTAACCTCCTTCCTCCTCCTTCAGCCAATAAACCCATTTGTTAGGCAAGGCTCTTTTTTCTGCAGGTAAAGGGACTAAGTCCTAAGTCTTATTTTTCATCAAGGAGTCCATCTCCTCTTTCATGCCTAGCTCCCACTGTTGTTTGGCATCCACCTGCATTGCTTCTTCATATTCTTCTGGTTCACCAGAATCAGTTAATAATATAGAATACAAAGAAGGAGAAAATCTTTTAGGGGGTCTACTTGATCTCGTAGAATGTCTAACACTTGCAGGAGTTTGTGGGACATTCTATTTCTGCTGAGCATCAGGTACTTGTGGCATTTCATTTTTAGGAATCTCATCCAACACCACATATTATTGCTTGTCCTATTCATGCTTCTTTTCCTGCATCTGGTCTTTATACATAACCTTCTCATTGAATATAACATCTCTACTTCTAGTTATTTTCTTATTTTCAAAATCCCATAACCGATAGCCATATTCATCTATCCCATATCCAATGAAGGTACATTTTTGAGATTTAGCATCAGGCTTGATTCTGTTTTCTTTATCAACATGGACAAAAGCTTCACAACCAAAAGTTTTCAGAAAAGAATAATTTACATTTTTACCAGTCCATGCCTCCTCTAGAATACCACCATCCAAAGGGGTTGAAGGTCCTCTATTTATCAAATAGACAGCAGTATATACAGCATCTGCCCAAAAATGTAAGGGCAATCCAGCATGCAATCTCATGCTCCTTGCCCGTTCTATGATAGTCCTATTCATTCTCTCTGACACACCATTTTCCTGTGGAGTTCCTGGAACTGTCTTCTACTTTCTAATCCCATTTAGGGAGCATTAATCTTCAAATGCCTTGCTACAATACTCACCTCCATTATTCGATCTGAGACACTTCAACCTTTTTCCTGTCTCATTCTCAACCAAAGCTTTCCATTTCTTAAAAGTTTCAAAAACATCTGATTTTTTCTTTAGGAAATATACCCATGTTTTTCTGGATGAGTCATCAATAAAAATAACATAATAACAAGAGCCACCAAGAGATGATACCTACGCTGGTCCCCATACATCTGAATGCACAAGCTCTAACTTCTCATTCTTCTTCTCTTTCCCAACCTTGAGAAATCTGACTCTTTTCTGTTTGCCATAAACACAGTTTTCATAGAACTCTAAATCAATTTTCTTTAGTCCTGGCAATAGATTTTTGGAGTGAAGGATTTTCATCCCTTTCTCACTCATGTGCCCAAGCCTATGGTGCCACATTATCAAATCTATTCTTGCAACATCTATTGTTGTTGTCCCTACAATAACTTTATCTGTAGCAGCTAAGGTAGAGTAAGTGTTACCAGTACACAAATATAATGTGCCTACCTTCGCACCTTTAGCTACTACTAATGATCCTTTACTGACCTTCCAGATACTATCTGAGAAGGTAACTATGCAACCTTCACTACCTAGTTGCCCTACAGAAATTAAATTTCTTCTTAAGTTAGGAACATGTCTTACCTCCTGCAGAAACTAGTCATTACCATTCTGCAACTTGATCTTTATCTTTCCTTTTCCAACAATTTGACAGGGCTCATCATCACCCAAATATACCTGTCCAAAATCACCTTGAACATAATCTAGAAAATATTTTCTATGGGGTGTAGCATGAAATGAAGCCCCAGAATCTATTACCCAGGAATCATTAACATTATCCAAACATAAGATTAAAGCATCTTGTAAAGTATTACTTGCAATATTAGCTTCCTTACTGTCATTTTCATTTTTGTCTCCTTCTTTGTTTTTTCAAGACCAACAGTCTTTCTTTAGATGACCAGGCTTTCTGCAGTACTAGCAATCTTTCTTTCCTCTAGATTGAGAGCATCCTTTCTTTGACTTCTCTCGTGACTTCTCATTCCAAGGGCCTTTTCCTCTTTCCTTTGATCTTCCTCTATTCTCCACATTCAAAACACTACTTGATGATGTTGGAGTCTCACCTGTGCTTTTCCTTCGCATTTCCTTGCTTAGGATAACACCAACAATATCATCAAATACCAAAGTATTTTTACCAGAGACAGAGTTACTTACAGCCATAACCGAGCTATTCCATCTTTTTGGCAAAGAACATAAAATCAAGAGAACCCTAACCTCTTCTGCAAAGGTAATTTTTACCAAAGACAATTGACTGGTAATTGTATTAAATTCATTTAAGTGCTTCGCTATAGATCCGCCCTCACTCATTTTCAAATTAAACAAACACTTCAGAAGAAATACCTTATTCGAAGTCGAGGGTTTCTCATATAGCTTAGCCAATTTCGCCATCAAATCTACAGCCATTTTTGCTTCTGTTATATTGAAAGCTACAGACGGTGCAAGGCACAATCAAATGGATCCCAGTGCCTTTCTATCTAGAATTTCCCATTCTTCATCTGACATTGTGGTCGCTTTCTTTGCCTTTCCTTCTAATGGGTGCCACAAATCCTTTTGATACAGGTAATCCTCCATCTACATTTTCTATAACTGATAATTTTGGCCATTAAACTTTTCGACATTGAATTTGGAATCCTCCATTGCTTCCACTCAAATCTGAAAGTCCTGCCAATTTACAGAAAACCTCGCTTTGATACCAATTGTTAGGGTTTCAAGCAGATCTGAAGCAAATATGAACTAACAATTATATGTAGATTTAAATACAAAAGATAAAGAAATAAAATAGGACATAGATAACACAGAGATTTAACGTGGTTCACCCAAAATGGGTTACGTCCACCATACACAGCCGTCCAATCTTTCTTATTATCCAGCAAAAATAGTACATCAACATTACAATGCCTTAAGCATCCCAGCTGCTTATAACATGCATTTTTAGGGAAAAAACAAAGTCAGCCTTTTTAGGGTTTTATTACAATGTCGATTTTCATCAAAAAAATACCCAAAAAAAAGTTTCTCAGGGCTCCCGCCCCGAACCCCTGCCCGGGGCCCGGCCCGGCCCCAAACCCCGGCAAGGATACGTGTTGAGTGTATAGTACTTTTCTGATTAGTTGCCACATTTCAACACTTTCTAACATGGTGGTGTCCTTAGGTTGGCCCAATGTGGGTATAGGAGTCATAAAAAGCAACATTGGAAAAGTTGCTCAAAAGTTGCAAAAGTTGCATGACAACTTTTTAAAGTTGTCAAGCAACTTTTCCACCATGATTTCAAATTCTTTAGGTTAATGTGGAAAACCCTAGTCTGGGCAAATAGACTGAGGCAAAGGTAGTATAAGTACTAGCAAACCCTAAATTCATGGGTTGGATGTCAGACATAGTACAACCCTAGCAAAGAGATCAGACTGAGACTGTAAAACTATTACCAGTCAGTTTGAATGAAGAAAACAGGCAAATTAATGGATTGAGATACATCCAAAACTATGTGGTTTTTCTTTCATGGTGTAAATAATTTCATTTCAAGCAATTAGTTTAGGTTTTTACTTGCAGATTGAGTGTGTGTGTAAATAGTTTGTAAATTGTCTTCTTACTATCCAGTTTTGGACAGGATTGTGTAAATGAAGTCTTAACTCCATTCCCCATTGTGGAACCACCATGAAACCATGGGGAATGGATGTGAAGACCCTATACTATAGTCCCAAGCAAGCAGTGCCCTTAAAAATGCAAGAAAGCCAAGAAAAGACCTACTCCTAGGCGAGACTGGACAGTGCCTTGTTAGGAGAAGTTGAATTGCAGAGGTCTTGGAGAGAAAGGTTGGACAGAGGAGAGTACATCCTTTGGAGGAAGTACAGAGGAGTGTTAGAAGCATCATTGGTGTGAAGGAGGAGCCTCCACCAATCCAAACAAGGTGGCTAACACACAAAATCTTCGCTGTGACGCAGGCAGACCACAAAACCCTTAAAAACCCCAAAATTCGCCCTAGGCACTGTACGACCACTTGGAGGCCCGAAACCTAGAAAACATTTGAGCCCTTGCCAATTGAATGGTAGTCCATTTTGGGAGTTAGGGTTTTTTGTGCATCGTTTGTTAGAGGGAGCCCTAGAAGACCGATTAGGAGGCCTAATTGGTCCTTATCCTTGTAGCCTTGTTTTGTAAGCAAAAACACAAAATAGTGAAATCGGTAGAAAGAATGAAGGTAGCAACTTCTTGGGGGCACATGGAGGGATGAAAAACATGGTTTGAGACCTGATTTAACCTTGCTAAGACCTTGGAAAGTGAGGGACAAGCCTCAGCCCATATTAGCCATAGTAAGGGGTTTTGAGTCTCATGAGTAGGTGAGACCTTAGCAGCAACATAGCAACTCATTGGTGGGTGGATTGGGCAAGGTCAGGGAATTCCTCAAGAAAAGGAAATCCTAGAGACCCTAGGGTGTGAGAAGAACACCAGGTGATCCAAGGAAAGGATCCAAGAGCATAGACTAGGATAGTCTATCCCAAACCCCATCCCATCAGATTGGTATCAGATAGAGTGAAAGACTTGTTGGACTGTGTATGTCTCTATATACTGGTGAATCAGTAGGGGAGAGTAGAATGGTTACTAATGTAGAGTTGGCTAGAGAGGTGGAAGAACAGAAGGAGAAGAATAGACTCCTTGAATTAGCAATGAGTGAGATAAGGGATAAACTGCAGGAAGTAGTGGATCAGAGAACACATGAACCTTGGGATGAAGACACCAAGGGTAAAGGCAAGAAGACTATAGATATAGATGACATTATCCCTGAACCTGATCCCTTGTTCAATGAAGAACCTTTTGTGAAGGCTATTAAAGCTTTGAACACCAAATACTTTGAAGGATTGCCACATTTCAGTGGAAGAATGGACATAGACACTGTTATGGAATGGATTAAGGGCATGGAAAACCACTTTGAGTGTGAAGGAGTGATAAAGGCTAAAAAGGTTAAAGTTGCCAAATCAAGAATGAGGGGAGCAGCTTTGACATGGTGGAAGTACCTGCAAGAAGAAAGGGTTAGCATGGGGAAGCTACCTATTGCAAATCGGAAAGATATGGTGAGTAAGATTAAGGAGAACTATTTACCAGAGGATTACGAAGTCCAACTTCATAAGAAGAGACAAGGATTGAAACAGAAGGATCTTGATGTAACCTCCTACACCAAAGAATTCCAAAAATAATGTCTTAGATCAAAGGTTCAAGAGGATGAATCCATTAAGGTGGCTAGGTATCTAAGCGGCCTAAAGTGGAACATTCAGGAGGAGATAAGCCTATGGACTCCTACCATTGTTCAGAAATGCCATCAGCTTGCTGTCAAGGTAGAAGAGAGGGACAAAAGGAAAGGAGACTCCAATAATAGGGGTAGAGGTAGAGGTAGAGACCAAGTGAATCATCGAGGTGGTTACCAAAGCAAAGCAAATGAGCAGAGGAACCAAGGAGAAGCTAAGTTGACTGAGCATGGTAGTGAAACCAATCTCAGAGGAGGAAACTCTAGAGGAAGAGGTGCAGAAGGTGGTCCAAATAGGGGTAGAAGTACTGGCAGAGGTAACTCCTATTTTGCAACTATGAAGTGTTACAATTATGGACAATTGGGACACCCGGTATATAGATGCCCTGACAAGCCTACATCATCAAATAGTGGAAAGAGTGTTGCATATGCACAAGAAGACTCTTCAAGTAGCAAGACACTGGATGTGGACCAGATTGAATCAAAAGTTGGTGACAATCGGATAATCAATAGGATTTTGATTAGACAGCTGGTTAAGGAGGAACCCAAACATAGGAGAGCATTGTTTAGGGTGAGATGCAAAGTTATTGGTAAAGTGTGCAAGGTGATAGTTGATACAGGCTCAACTGACAACATCATCTTAGAAGAGGCAGTTAGGAAGTTGAAACTCACAAGAATACCCCACACCAATCCTTACAAAGTGACTTGGTTGAACAAAGGACAGAGTGTGATAGTCAATGAGCAGACTTGGGTAGATTTTTCTATTGGAGGATACAAGGACAAAATCCTTTGTGATGTGTTGCCTATGGATGCATGTCACTTGTTGCTAGGAAGACCCTAGCAATTTGATAGGAAGGTGATTTATGATGGAGAGGAGAACTCCATATCATTCAAGAAGGACAACAAGACTTTCAAGATTTAGTCTTTGATAGAGGATGAAGAGGGCACTTCAAAAACACCTAGTGTTTTAATGGCTACTGGTAAAGAGTTCCTAAGTTTGCTACATGAGGAGGAGATAGTGAAGTGTGCCATCCTTGTGAAGCCAAGTGAGAAAGCAGACAAGTTGTAGGCAGAAATACCCAAGGAGGTGAAGCAAATGTTGCAAGAGTATAAGGATATAGTGAGTGATGGAGCACCTGCAACACTCTCACCAAGAAGGCCCATAAGTCATCAAATAGACTTTGTTCCTAGTGTATCCTTACCTAACAAGGCTGCATATAAGCTCACACTTGATCAGAATAAGGAAGTAGCAAGGCAAGTGCAGGAGTTATTGGAACAAGGACTGGTTAAGAAGAGCATCAACCCATGTGTAGTCCCGGTAGTGCTAGCATCAAAAAAAGGAGGTAAGTGGAGACTTTGCACTGACTCAAGAGAAATAAATAGGATTACCATAAGGTATAGGTTTCCTATTCCTAGAATAGAGGATCTAATGGATTGTTTAGGAGGGGCTATGTATTTTACCAAGCTAGACCTTAAAAGTGGTTATCACTAGATAAGAATTAAGGAGGGTGATGAGTGGAAGACTCCTTTTAAAACCATAGATGGATTGTATGAATGGCTTGTGATGCCATTTGGGCTTACTAGTGCTCCAAGCACCTTCATGAGGTTGATGAATGAAGTGTTGAAGGATTTCATAGGCAGATTTGTGGTAGTGTACCTAGAAGACATTCTCATCTATAGCAGAACCAAGGAAGAGAAACTTGAGCATTTGAGGTTAGTTTTAGAGAGGTTGCATGAGGAGAAATTATCCATCAACCTAGAGAAGTGTGACTTCTTGAAGCAAGAGCTGGTTTACTTAGGATTTGTGGTGTCTAAAGGAACCTTGAAGATGGATCCAAGCAAAGTGGAGGCAATCTTGAATTGGCCTGCACCTAAAACAGGGACTGAGGTAAAAAGTTTCCATGGATTAGCTCAATTCTATAGGAAATTTGTGAGGAATTTCAGTGGTATATGTGCACCAGTCCTTGACACCATAAAAGGAGGCCTTAAAACTAAGTAGGCAGACAAAGCATTTCAATTGTTGAAACAGGAAGTAGCCACAAAACCTATCCTTATCCTACCTACGTTTGAAAATCTATTCACTTTGGAGTGTGATGCAAGTGGAGTTGCAATAGGCAGTGTGTTGAGTCAAGAGGGAAGACCTATGGCATTTTTTAGTGAGAAGCTTAATGAAGCAAAGAAGAAGTACTCAGCTTATGACCTAGAGTTGTATGCATTAGTCCAGTCTCTAAAGAAATGGAGGCATTACCTACTTCCAAAAGAATTTTTAGTGTTCACAGACAATCAGGCATTGAGTTACATAAACACTCAAGAGAAGCTAAGCAATAGGCATCTGAAATGGATGGAATACCTCCAATCCTTCACTTTCACCATCAAGCATAAGAAGGGGTGGCTTAATAAGGTGGCAGGTGCATTGACAAGGAAGTTGTTGATAGTTCAAGAGTTACATTTGCAGAGCATAGGAAAAGAAGGTTTCAAAGACCTCTATGAAGGAGATGAAGATTTCTCAATAGCTTACAAGGTTTGCAAAGAGTTTGAGAACCATTTCCATGGTGAGTATGCAGATTACACTCTCCAAAATGGTCTCTTGTTCAAGGGTAACCAGTTGTGTGTACCTAGAGGATCTATGAGGGAAAACCTCATCCAAGAAAAACATAATGGTAGTTTGAGTGGACACTTTGGGATTAACAAGACCTTGGATTTAGTACAGAGGTACTATTGTTGGCCTAAGTTGCCAAGAGATGTGAAAAGATATGTAGAATAGTGTGGTGTATGCCAAAGAGCCAAAGGTGGATCAAGCAATGCCGGTTTATATCAACCATTACCGGTCCCTAACAGACCTTGGGAATGTCTAAGCATGGAATTTGTAGTAGGACTTCCCAAGACAAAAATAGGTATGGACAACATCTATGTGGTATTAGATAGATTTTCTAAAATGAGTCATTTTATCCCATGTAAGACTACACATGATGCAAGCTATGTTGCACATCTCTTCTTCAAAGAGATTGTTAGGATTCATGGACTCCCTTTAAGCATTATTTCAGACAGGGACAAAAAGTTCATGGGTCATTTTTGGCAAACATTATGGAGGAGACTAGGAACTAACTTGTCATTTAGCTCAGCTTACCATCCACAAACAGATGGTCAAACTGAAGTCATCAATAGGGTGTTAGGTAACTTGTTGAGGTGTTTGACTAAGGAGTATGGCCAAACATGGGACCTAATCATTTCTCAAGTAGAGTATGCATATAATGATAGTGTGAATAGAACCACCAATAGAAGTCCTTTTGAGGTTGTCTATGGTAGACATCCAAGAGGAGTATGTGAGTTGAGAGACCTTGGTAGTTTGGAAATGAAGAGTGGGCAAGCAGAAGACTTCACTCAAACCATCAAGGAAGTTCAGGAGCAAGTTAAGAAGGCTATCCTTGAATCCACTAAAAAACTAAAAGCCAAAGTGGATGAGAAAAGGAGAGAAGTTCAGTTTAAGGTGGGTGACTATGTGATGGTCCATTTGAGTAAAGCTAGGATGCAAGGAGGTAAGCCTACCAAACTGCAGATGAGAAGGGTAGGACCTTGTAGAATCCTGTCACAATATGGTAAGAATGTCTATAAAGTTGACCTGCCTCCAGATTTAGCTATATCACCAGTGTTTAATGTAGATGACCTGATCATGTACAAGGGTGAGATAGCAGGGCAGACTGAGAACCAAGCCAAGGTACTACAGGACCTTGATGTTAATGTCTTACCACAGGTGAAGAAGCCTAAAGCAGAGGAGATCTTGGAATCAAGGGTGAAGAAGTCAACTAGACATCAGGACTACATGGAGTACTTAGTGAAATGGGAAGATCAACCAGTATCTGAAGCTACTTGGGTGGAGGAGAGAAGGTTCAAGGCACTTGGAATAGACTCGACTCTCATCTCTTCTTCTATTTCTTAAGTTGTGTATAGAGGGAGAGTATGGTGCAGGAGAACCCTTCCAAACTCTTTCTCTTTCTTGTTTTGTTGGTGTTATTCTTCTTATGAAGCCATTGTACATAAAATAATGAGCCATGTGCTCATAGGTCCTAGTTAGGGTCCTAGTGGAGATCTTAGGGGTCATGAGTCAAGATTGTGATTTTCTTGAAAATGGAGGGTATGTGTGTCCTTGAAGTGTTTAGGGGTGCTTTCTAACATGGTGGTGTCCTTAGGTTGGCCCAATGTGGGTCTAGGAGTCATAAAGCAACATTGGAAAAGTTGCTCAAAAGTTGCATGACAACTTTTTAAAGTTGTCAAGCAACTTTCCCACCATGATGTCAAGTTCTTTAGGTTAGCATGGAAAACCCTAGTTTGGGCACATAGATCAAGGAAAAGGTATTATAAGTACTAGAAAACCCTAAATTCATGGATTGGATGTCAGACATAGTACGACCCTAGCAAAGAGATCAGACTGAGACTGTAAAACTGTTACTAGTCAATTTGAATGAAGAAAACAAGCAAATTAATGGATTGAGATACATCCAAAACTGTGTGGTTTGTCTTTCATGGTGTAAATACTTTCATTTCAAGCAATTAGTTTAGGTTTTTACTTGCAGATTGAGTTAAATAGTTTGTAAACTATCTTCTTACTGTCTAGTTTTCGACAGGATTGTGTAAATGAAGTCTTAACTCCATTCTCCATTGTGGAACCACCATGAAACCATGGGGAATGGATGTTGAAGACCTTGTACTATAGTCCCAAGCAATAAGGGACCTTAAAAATGCAAGAAATCCAAGAAAAGACCTACTCCTAGGTGAGACTGGACAATGCCCAGTTAGGAGAGGTTGAATTGCAGAGGTCTTGGAGAGCAAGGTTGGATAGAGGAGATTACATCCTTTGGAGGAAGTGTAGAGGAGTGTTAGAAGCATCATTGGTGTGAAGGAGGAGCCTCCACCAATCCAAACAAGGTGGCTAACACACAAAACCTTCACTATGACCTAGGTAGACCACAAAACCCTTAAAAAGCCCAAAATTTGCCCTAGGCACTATACGGCCACTTGGAGACCGAAAAACTAGAAAATATTTGAGCCCTTGCCAATTGAATGGTAGTCCATTTTGGGAGTTAGGGTTGTTTGTGCATCATTTGTGAGAGGGAGCCCTAGAAGACCAGTTAGGAGGCCTAATTGGTCCTTATCCTTGTAGCCTTGTTTTGTAAGCAAAAACACAAAATAGTGAAATTGGTAGAAAGAATGAAGGTAGCAACTTCTTGGGGGCACATGGAGGGATGAAAAACATGGTTTGAGACCTGATTTAACCTTGCTAAGACATTGGAAAGTGAGGGACAAGCCTTAGCCCTTATTAGCCATAGTAAGGGGTTTTGAGTCTCATGAGTAGGTGAGACCTTAGCAGCAGCACAACAACTCATTGGTGGGTGGATTGGGAAAGGTCAGGGAATTCCTCAAGCAAAGGGAGTCCTAGAGACCCTAGGGTGTGAGAAGAACACCAGGTGATCCAAGGAAAGGATCCAGGAGCATAGACTAGGCTAGTCTATCCCAAACCCCATCCCATCATTTACTTAGCTTCATTTGATGAAGAAATAAGATATTTACTAAGGGATAAGGATCCTAAAACCTTGTACCAAGTTTATAGGATAGAAATGGATATTGAGAACAATTTGAAATATGGAATCCCTAAGGGTTATTTCATTATAAAAGTGTGTTGTCCTAAGATATCAGACATTGAAGAAAGGTGTGAGCCAAGAGGTGAAGATAAATTTTAAGGCATCTACATCCCTACTGATTGCACTAATCATATTATGAATTGTGATTCAAATAAAAATATAGGTGAAGAGAACTTGTCTCAGTTAGTGGTTATTCCTCATATTAGTGAAGACAAGGTTCATGAAAATGATACAATTGATACAAAGATGAAGGTAATTTTAGTAGGTACACCAGATGATAAAATTATTAGTCCTTCGAGTAAGAATGCCACACAAAGGGTTTATCATCCCTCTTATGATGGATATAATAGCATATATGAAGGATAATTGGAAGGTTGTACATCTAAATGTTATAATGCTTGTGTGTAAGATTTTGATGACATAGATTCATCTTCTCAAGAATCAGTCATGTGTAATGATGGAATCTTGAATATCGTTACACAATTCCTTGTTGATAATGCTCATAAACCAGAGAACTCCATGGTATGTTCGAATGAAGAAGATATGCTTCAGTGCTTATGCCATGTCAATTTATTCAGGGTGATGAGTGTAAAGAATTAGTCAAGGTAGATATGCTTGAAACCGATATTGTATGTAATAATATACTACCTCTCTTATTATATGTAACACACTATGCAATTGATCAAATTGTTCCCAAATTCTCTAATCACGAGGACACATGTAAACCAACAGACATGGTTGGAAAAGATGAAGAAAAGAGCCAGAGTAGTCATGATGATTTTGTTGAAACTTATGAGAGTTATAACACTGAAATTTGTTATAGCTCAGGTTATGATTACCTTATTCCTAATAAGGATGAATGTGAATTTGAGGTAGGTAGAAGTTTCAATGAAGCTTTAAATACATTGTTTGATGAGGAGGTAGATATGGATCAACCTCTACTTTGCCTAAATATCTATGAGAAAGGATTTCATATGGTTTCCAATCCTTTGTATGAAGAGATGATTGAGAAACTAGAAATGGTGAAGATTGACCAAAATGTGAATGTTGACTTTATTTTCTGTGATGAAAATAAGTTTTATCCCATGATTGGCTATGCTAGCAATTTTGAATGTGTTTTAGATGCTTGTAAGAAGGATTTATGTGATAAAGAAATGGCCATCCAAGGTTATCAAGGAAGTTTATTTGTCCATGCTGATAGCAATGTGCAAGAATATAAGTCAGAATTCTTAATCACTTGCTAGTTGAGGATTTCCTTAATCAGAAGGGACTTGGATGATATCAAATGCAGGATTGGTTTACAACTTGCAAATGTTTTTTAATGTGGTCAACATGTATATTGGAATATTTTCAAGAAATTGATCACATGTGTAGATGAGAATCAAAACTTTGATAAGGGTAAATATTGGTGCTTCAGTTTTGATGTCCTTGGGCCATCAGTCAGAGTTTGATTTTCTTAAACTATAGTATAGGGTGCAGGGAAAGGAGGTTGACTCTACAACCCAATGGAGATGTACAAGTGTATTCATACTTGTGCTAGTAATATGAAAACTAAATACAATTGAAATTTGAAGATTTGATAAAATGAAATGAAGCCAGAAGAGAAGATGAAACCAACATGCTAAATTACAAGTGCGGGTTATAAAAACTTGTACATGGATCAACCGTAATGAGTTTTCAGATAAAGGTTTTGATCTTGATATGGAATCTCAGATAGGAAGACAAAGGAAGGCATTGTAAGATTGATGTCATCTGCTCAAGTTCTTTTAATTCCTAGAGACAAATGAGAGGGGGGGGGTGAATCAGTTGTCCAATAAATTCAACCAAAATTAACTTAACAAAAACTTAATGCTTAATGCTGGTAAACCAAACTTTATGTCGTTAGACAGTTTTATCAGTTATTTGCAGTACCATTAAAGATCAATGCATGAAACAGAAAGACATTAACATCCACAACACATAACACAAATATTTGTACGTGGAAACCCTGTAAGGGGAAAAATCATGGTGGGAAGCCTTACCCACAATCAAATGATACTATTGCAGATAGTATGTGTGTACAATATGGATTCTCCACATGCAGAAAGGCCAACTGCCTAGAGCTCACTTCTCAATCACAAAATGAGAGTCACACTAACTACAATTGGATGGTTAAATCCAATGATAATGTACTGCTTAAAATAACATCTTCATATGCTAGATTTAGTAGCAGTTTAGTTATGATTGCCTTCACAAAAACCTTCCTTCAACCTTCAAATGATGTTTGTGTGTATAGCTCTGCTTATTTTCATATATACCCTATTACAATCCTTTTTCCAATCGCATATCAATCTCATAAATGAGATCTTACATTTATACCATAACCTAAGACCAATTGAATAGGTCAGCTCACTAAAAGATATTAAAATAAAATCAGTTACAAATAAATCGTTATCTGATGCATGATGTCGGCTCAATATATTTACAATAATAATAAATCATCTCCATAACGTGTCATGTTGATCTGGAATAGATATGCCTACCAGTGTATATCCTAGACCTATTTGTCGGTAACAGCAAATATGCAAACCCGAATAAACAAATAACCAAACTGCCAAAACCAAGTGATAAAATAATGTCTTCGACATAACCAAGTAGTCTCCAAGTCATTCCAAGTACCGGTGAACAATATAATCTATTAGTGAACCAAATACCCGTGACTGTGCATAAGTCTCTAACTTGCTGGTGAACATAACCAAAGAGCTCCAAGTGCTGATAAGTGTTGACAAGTGATGACAGGTGTTGACATCAATGACAAAACCATATCAACATATCCAAAATACCAACAATCTCCCCCTTTGGCATTGATGGCAACACAAGATGGAAAAACCATCAAAGTGTCAAAACAGAAATGCCAAAAACCAACAATCTCCCAAAGAGATCATTAACTTGAAATCAAAAAACATAATGTCTCTCCCCTAGGAATAATCTCTCCCCAAAGATATCTCTCCAAAAATGTTTTTCCATAATATCTCTCCCCATTTAACATCAAATGCCAAAGCATTACAAAAACCAGATTCAAATACAAAATACCAACTTATTATACCAACTACTCCCTCTGAGAAGTAGCTCTCCTCATCAAAGCCGGAAAAAAAATTTCTCTGGTAATTATGTTGGTTGATGACAAACGTCAACTGTCTAAGTCTCTACCGGTGGGGGTAGGACTCCAAGTTTCTCTTTGAGATATTCAAAAGTCTCCTTAGGAAAAGGCTTTGTAAAAATACCTGCAATCTATGCTTTAGTATTCACATAAACCAATTTCACTTCTTTAGCTTCAACATTCTCTTTTAGAAAATTGAATTTGATAGAAACATATTTAGTCTTAGAGTGAAATACCAGGTTTTTTGATATATCAATTGCTGCCATATTATCACAGTAAATAGTTATAGGCTCCTTGCATTTTACCTTTATGTCCTTCAACATTTGTTTGATCCATAATACTTGTGTACAATTAGTTATTGTTGCAACATATTCTCATTCTGTTGTTGATAGACTTGTACAACTCTGTTTCTTTCTCAACCATGAAATTAGTCTGCTACCAAGAAAAAATGCTCCACCGGTGGTGCTTTTTCAGTCATCTACATCTCCTACCCAATTAGCATTTGTATATGCACATAAGTCAAAATTTTCATCTCTAGGATACCATAAACCAAGATTTGTAGTGCCTTGTAGGTACCGAAAAATTCTTTTCACTGCTGATTCATGATTTTTTTTAGGATTACTTTGAAATCTTGAAACAATACATACTGCATTCATAATATCAGGTCTTGTTTGTGTCAAATACAGTAAACCTCCTATCATAGACTTGTATCTAGTCAGATTAACAGGTGTTGATTCATCCTTCAAAGATAATTTATGAGTTGTAGTCATAGGTGTGCTTACCGGTTTACAATTTCCATGCCAAATTTCTTTAGTAATTCCTTCAAGTACTCAGATTGACATAGGAATATACCTTTATTAGTCTATTAAATCTACAATCCTAAGAAGAATTTTATCTCCCCAATCATAGACATTTCAAATTCTTGTTGCATTTTGTTAGAAAAGTCTTTACACAATCCATCTTCTCCTCCAAAGATTATATCATCAACAAAAACTTCAATAAACAAGATTTCATCATTAGTCACTTTGTAGTATAGATTGATGTCAGCATTACCTTTAGTGTATCCAAGCGTCAAAAGATATTTGTCCAATCTAGCATACCAAGCTCTAGGAGCTTGTTTTAGACCATATAAAGCTTTCCTTAACCTACAAACCATGTCTTTGTTATCTGTCAAAGAAAATCCATTAGGTTGTTCAATATAAACTTCTTCTTCAAGATCTCCATTCAGAAATGCACATTTAACATCCATTTGATATACTTTATAGTTCTTGTGTGCTGCAAAAGCCAATAAAAGTCTGAGTGCCTCAATTTTGACTACTGGTGCAAAGGTTTCATTGTAATCAATTCCTTTTTTTTGTGAATATCCCTTACACACTAATATTTCTTTGTTTCTGATTACCTTACCATCTTCATTAAGTTTATTTCTGAAAACCCATTTAGTTCCAATTACATTTTTGTCTTTAGGCTGGGGAACTAATGACCAAGTGTTATTCCTTTCAATTTGTTCCAATCCATCTTCCATAGCTTTAATCCAATATTTATCTTCACATGCCTCATTAATTGATGTAGGTTCAATTTGAGAAATAAGACATACCTCTTCATTTACCAATCTTCCTCTAGTCATAACTCCTTGAAATTTGTTTCCAATTATCTGATCTTCAGAATGATTCAATCTTACATACCAAGGTGTTTTTACTTGTTGTTGTTCTTCAATGACTGTTGAATCCTCAGATGATGTCGAGGTAACTGGATCACCATTCTGTACTGGTGTATTCACAATAGCTTCATTTGTGATTATCTCTATTGTTGGTTCAGAGTTTGTGTACCTTGAATTTCCTCTAAACTGTTCATCAATCTTCACATTTGCACTCTCAACAATTTTCTGCAATATCTTGTTAAAACATCTATATGCCTTGCTCTTAGATGAATAACCAAGAAATATTCCTTCATCACTTCTAGGATCAGATTTGCCAATATACTCATCTCTTATAATATAGCAATTACTTCCAAATATTTTGAAATATTTAAGAGTAGGAGTATTACCAAACCATAGTTCATGAGGGGTCTTACCGATTTCACCTCTGATGTGAACTCTATTGAATGTATAAATTGTCATATTGACCACTTCTCTGCAGTATATATGAGGTAGATTTGCTTCTAATATCATACTTCTGGCTACATCCAAGATAGTTCTATTTTTCCTTTCAACAACTTTATTCTGCTGGGGTTTCTGGGGTGATGATAACTGTCTTCTGATCCCATTCACTTCACAGAATGTATTAAATTCCTTAGATGTGAATTCACCTCCTTGATCTGATCTCAAACATTTGATTTTCTTGCTGGTTTCATTCTCTACCATCACTCTAAATAGTTTGAATTTCCCAAATGCTTCAGATTTCTCCCTGAGAAAAGTAACCCAACATATTCTAGAATAGTCATCAATGATTAGCATAAAATACCTATCTCCTTGTATACTTCTAGTTCTTGTTGGACCACATAAATCATTATGAATTAAATCAAGAACATTGTTAGACTTCTCTGGAATACTCTTGAAAGTTGCTCTAACTTGCTTTCCAAATTGACATTCCTTACATACCGGATTGTGAGGTTTAACAAACTTAGGTAAATCTCTTACTGCCTTAGTTGTACTGATTTTCACAATGCAATCAAAATTTACATGACAAAGTCTCTTATTCCATAACCAACTTTCATCAATATGTGCAATCAAACATGCTTTCTCATTGTTGTTCAAATGAAAGATATTACCTCTAGTCTGATTATCGGTTGCAATTTCCAAACCAATTTTGTTTAAGATTTTGCATTTACCATTCTTGAATTGTAACTAAAATCCTTTTTCAACTAATTGACCAACACTCAAAATATTATGCTTCAAACCTTCAACATAGTAAACATTATTAGTATTGTTCTTACCATCAAATGATATAGTGCCTTTTCCTTTGATCAAACAAGATTTATCATCTCCAAATATTACTAGACCTTTATTGTATTCTTGAAAGGTTAAGTTTACTCTTATCACCAGTCATGTGATGTAAACATCCTGAATCAATAATCCATTCATCCTTATCTTCAACTTTAGCTGTTAGGGCTTGCTCTACCGATTGAATAGTAGGTGTCAGTTGATCTTCTATTATAGCAAAAAAAGCCCATCCATTGTCTGTCAGATCCTCATTAGAATCATCAGTAACTCCTTCATCAGCATAATAACAATATTTGTCTCTATTTTTATTAAACTTGTATTTCTGATAATCAGGGTTAGGCTTATATGTTCTCTTAGCTTCTTCTCTTAATCTTGCATGTCTATCAGGACATCTAGAAGCCATATGACCAATCTTATTACAGTTAAAACATTTAAAGGGTGCTTTACCTTCATACTTACTTCCAATAGGACCTTTAGGCATTTTTCTTGCAAATAGTGCTTCAAGTTCTTCATTTTCTCTCCTGCTTTCTTCAAGTTCTCTTGCATAGAAGGCTTTCCAATCAGATTTCTCATATGATGATGATGATGCTGCAGATGATGATGATGCCTTGAAAGCTAGATCTGTGTTAATAGTAGCAACAAGACCAAATTCCTCAAGTTCAAAAGCTGAAAGTTTTCCAACCAAGGTGTCTCTAGATACTGATGCATTAGGAATTATTCTCAATTCATTTATAGTAGAAAATTTCATTTTATATGCCAGTGGCAAAGCTCTTAAAAATTTAGAAACAATCTCATCTTCACTTAAGATTCCTCCACAATATTATATACCAAAAACAATTTCATTTACTCTTTCCATAAAAGCGGAAATTCTTTCATCTTCTTCCATTTTCAGATTTTCATAGCTGACCCAAAAGCATTCACGTTTTGCAATTTTGACTGTGGAATCTCCTTCATTCAATGTTTCTAGTTTGTCCCAAATATCTTTAGCAGTAGATCTGTTTGACAATCCAATGACTTGCTGATCTGATAAAGTGCTCAAAAGTGCTTCTCTTGCTTTGCAATCATTTTCCTCATTTTTAGCCAAGTTTGGTGGATTAGGTTGACCTTGAGTAGGAGCAGTATAGCCATTCTTTGTAACATCCCATATGTCCTTTCCAATGCAATTAAAATGTGTCTGTATCCTGATCTTCCATATCTCATAGTTAGTTCCATCAAGTTTTGGACTATCCTTCTTGAAATAGTTAGAAGACATTGGATCTCCTCAAGCTATTAAACTTTTGCAAAAAAGAGGACTAGGTTGTGATAGCAATTGGTCCCAGAGACAAATGAGAGGGGGGGGTGAATCAACTGTCCAATAAATTCAACCAAAATTAACTTAACCAAACTTTATGCCAGTAGACAGTTTTATCAGTTATTTGCAATACCGGTAAAGATTAATGCATGAAATAGAAAGATATTAACATCCACAACATATAACACAAATATTTGTATGTGGAAACCCTATAAGGGGAAAAACCATGGTGGGAAGCCTTACCCACATTCAAATGATACTACTACAGATAGTATGTGTGTACAATATGGATTCTGCACATGCAGAAAGGCCAGATGCCTAGAGCTCACTGCTCAATCACAAAATGAGAGTCACATTGACTACAATTCGATGGTTAAATCTAATGATAATGTACTGCTTAAAATAGCATCTTCATATGCTGGATTCAATATCAGTTTAGTTTTGATTGACTTCACAAAAACCTTCCTTCAGCCTTCAAATGATGTCCGTGTGTATAGCTCTACTTATTTTTGCATATACCCTATTACAATCCTTTTTCCAATCACATATCAATATCACAAATGAGATCTTACATTTATACCATAACCTAAGACCAATTGAATAGGTCGGCTCACTAAAAGATATTACAATAAAATTATTTACAAATAAATCGATATCTAATGCATGATGTCGGCTCAATGTATTTACAATAATAATAAATCATCTCCATAACGTGTCATGCTGATCTGGAATAGATATGCATGTCAGTGTATATCCTGGACCTATTTGTCAGTAATAACAAATATGCAAACCCGAATAAACAAATAACCAAATCACCAAAACCAACTGATCAAATAATATCTTCAACATAACCAAGTAGTCTCCAAGTCATTCCAAGTGTCGGTGAATAATATAATCTATCAGTGAACCAAATACTGGTGACTATGCATAAGTCTTTGACTTGCCGGTGAACATAACCAAAGATCTCCAAGTGCTGATAAGTGTTGACAAGTGATGACAAGTGTTGACATCAATGCCAAAACCATATCAACAAATCCAAAATACCAACAGGTGCATATCCGATTCAAAGCAAGTGGGGAGAGGATTTTTATTTTATATCTTCTCCAAGGAACGAGAGATGTAGTCCTTGAATTTCCTGTTCATGGACAGTTCTTGGAATTTTACTTCTCTTGAAGTATTTTGAGTAGTAGATTAGGCCTTGTATACATTAGAGTAGATTTATTTTTCTGCTTTGGGCTACCTTGTCCAAGTAGTTCTCTTTTTGGTCTTCTCTACATATGGTCTGCTTAACCAAAGATTCTAGATCCTCATATCATCCTTGAGTGATGATCGTCCCCAACTAGAGCCACTGATAGTCCTGAAAAATATTATGCGAAAATTGGTGTCCTTGGCAATGTTTTATCATTTTGAATCCATACTATTCTTTGTTTTTATCCTCAAAGTTTATGGTTTCTAGGTTTATGTGTTCTCAGGTGAGCCTTTTATTTTAAACCTACAGCCTGATAAGTTTCTTCATTACTTTTTTACTTAAAATTGAGGGTCTTTTTCATCGTCGAGGGGACCATGATCCTTTCCCTAGGTGTTATTTCCTCTACCAGGCTTTCAATTTTTCCAAAACCTTATGCCTTTTTCATCATGGTCGAGCCCCTTTTAAATATTCCTATGGGTATTTATTTTCCCTAAGTCCAGCCTTAATGTTTCATCTTATTTCTCCATGTTTAAATACCAATCAACTAAAGGTTCCATGATTTTGCACATCCATTAAATGGATGGTGATGTTTTAACTCAAGCAGGAAGATGGAGGGAAGTTAAGGACCGCGATATCATGCGATGATGTCACATGTCCCAAGCAGATCAAGAAAGCTTGAAGGTGGGGCCATTAACAGAATCAAGATGGAAGATGATTGGATGATGCACGATCAGACTTTTGTGGACCCATCTTGCTACGTTGGAAGGTCAATATCAATGTTGAACAATGGTGATCATGCAATGTGCCATGTTGGACAGATCTATGGTAGAAATAGAGAGTTTTTCAAAGGGAATGAGTTGGACTGTTTAGTTGTTATTTGCGCGAGAAAATTGAAGGCAAAAGAAGATAATATTGTTGACATGGAATAAACAGAGACGTGTCGAGGCTTATGGATGTTGATTGATTCTCAAAAGGTTGATTTAGGAGGCATTTTGTTGGGTCGTGTTGTATTAGTGGACAAAGATGGTGATACCAAAGGTAGCAATATTAGCAAGTTTTCATTGCCACCATGGAAAGAAATTGAGATCTTCAGAAGGATCAAGGGGATAGGGATGTGTAGTGTCATAAAATTGTAACCCTATCAATTTTAACCACATTTGAAGTCCTCACCTTGGAGATGACATCCTCCTTCATAGCCAAGACCCCTTTATGCACCTTCACCCTTGGGTTCTTCCTTGCTCAGGCCTTGTTCCTGCCTCAAGACCCTGTCCGGGCCTCAAAATAGGGTAGGACAGGGGCGTGGCACCCCTATCCCCACCTCTTAGGGTGGCTCTATGATGTGTCTGCCCAATCTCCTATGCATAATTTGACCTTTGGGGTTTGAAATTATTCTTTGTCGCCCTTCAGTGATTGAGAATAAATCCTTGAGGCATGTATAAAGGGATACTCAATTCCCTCATTCAAGGGAGGCGATACATGAGCAAGATAAGTATAATAAATGAAATTCAAGCAAAGGGTCTTCATTATCAAGCATTCAAGCATTCAAGTCTTCTTCATTCATCCATTGGAGAAATATTACAACATTCATTTGCAATAATGTGTGCATGTTAGGTTTTTGTCACGTTACATGCCATTTCATGCAACACTTGTGATTACATTGAAGAAGCAAAGCAATTATCATCGACAAATTGCAGATCTACAAGGTATACAATTCCATTATTTACATTTCAATATTTGCAATTACTTTCTTTCAAGGTTGATTCCTCAATCGGGGTTTTCCTAAGGCATACCCCTATCCACAACCCTTCTCCTCTTCTTTTCTATGTGTAGATTTCAAGTGCGTGGTTGTAATTGTAGGTTTGGGCTTTATTTGCAGAGATAGAGAAACTCTTTTTGTTTCACGGATTTTTTGAAGGACCATGTACACTTTCGCCATAGTCTTGATGAATTTTCTCTGATTTTGTAGGGTATATTCTTATTAATCTAATTAACTCATATCCAAAGTTACAACATGATCCCAAACCGGTAGCTCCTCATTTCACTCATTTTCTCTCTTTGTTCTACATTGTCAACAAGTCAACTTTCCTATTTACAAAAGAAGGAAAAACACACTTCAACCCTTGCAATCCACTTGGAATTCACATCCTTGTCTCCCTTGGATTTGGATCTAGTGGATTCAGGGCCCTCTTTTGAATGTAAATTTTTTCCAAGTGAAAATCATCCTAGTGACTTCCTTTCTCTCTCCTAGGTGGGGAGTCACTAGGGTTCAATTTTCCACTTTACAAGATGATTTATGAGCTGGAAATGAAGTGACCAAGGACCTGTCAATAAAATCATAGGATGTGTACTATCATAGATTCTCATAGTAGGACAGAAAATGTTTCCTAAAAAATTTCAAAATATAAGGACTCAGTATCCAAAAAAGGGAGATTCTGAGGTAGAAAGACAAGTAGCCCCAATGATTTGTCGCCCCCTAGCACCCAAACCCAAGGTGCATTAGGTTTACCTAGTAGAGATGAAAGAGTCATTGGAGCTACAGACTCTTTAGGTGGCCACAACATTGATTGGTGCCATCATCTAGCATGGGAGGTCGTTAGCACACCCTCTTGTACTTGATGATGAACCATTAGTTGCTCCAGGTGGCGACAGAGAACCCATTCAACATCTATGTGTCAGTTTATTGAGGATATGCTTAGGGATGGATGACGAGGCCACTGCAGATGGATCCACATCTAATTCATGCATGATTTGCGGGAGTAGATGTTAGGCCCGCATGACTGAGGATGTGGCGCTAACAGAGGAGTGTTACATCTATTGTTTCACCATCAGTCGTAGACACAAGTTTGTTGATTTGAATTCATAGCATTTTATTTATCAGTAATTTTAAATTTGTAATTACATAAGTGAGTTTCCATTTATACATCGATTTAAATTGAGACAAATAATATGCAATTTAGGTTGCAGCAATGGTATCCCATACTCCTTCTGCAGTTACTCTTTGTGCAACTTCTATGCCTGAGGTATAAATTTTGTAACATGTTAAAATAGAATAGTATACTTTGAATTCAAAAAAAATACAAGATATACTATCTTTAATGCTTGGTCCAATTTTTGGTTTATAGGTGTTGACAGGGGACCAAATGTCCTAGATTTATGACATCACTCTCTCAGCAATCGATTTTGGCCTACAAGGCTATACGGTATCATATTTTGTACAACCTTTTTTATGTATTATTTTGATGGAATACGCAAGTCATTTCATTTTAGATTTTTAAAATTGTGTTTAATATATTATCTGTACTAATATCTCATTTTGTTTTTTAGGGTACCCCCTTCACATCAAGGCCTCATCCTAAGCAAAAGAATTCCTCGAAGACACCAAAACATGGGAAGAAGGTAATTGAAAAGATTTTTAGTTGTACAATTGTTTGAAAATGTTGAAATCAATTCTTAGTTGGGGTTTGTAGATTGATTAGTGTTTTTTTGTCTATTTTACATGTACAATGACCATTGCGCTATGTGGATTTATTGAATGCACCTGGTTCGCCCATGGATCGAGAGAGAGCAGAGGTATGTATCTCTAATTTATTTTCTTGATTTCATGATTATATGCACTTGTACATGTGAACTTGTGATAAATTATAATCTTCTAATTTTTTCATATAGGAAATATCCATAGCTGCTTCATCAATGGTGAGCCCTCCTCCATGCACTGGAGAAGCATCTCAGGATCCAATACACTTTTGTTTGATATACTACATTAATTGTTTTTAACCTACAATAGTTATCATTATATTAAATGTATTTAATATTTGATCATTTTTTGTATAGGTATTAGCAACAGTTTCTCCATCGATGGTGAGCCATCCTCAGTCCATTGGAGAAGTATCTTAGGCACCGGTATGTCATTGTTCTCTATATTATAGATTTTAAGTCTTTTTTATGTATTTATCTGAGTATATTGTATTCATTGTACATTTAATCTACAATAGCCCCCTTCGTAGTTTGGCCATAACGTGGATCCTTTTAAGTTTGTCTTCAAGAAAACTCCTAAGAGTGACAAGGGGAGGAGAGCAAAGACATTAGCTTTGAGATCAACCAATGAGGTGATCTACATTTCAATTGCAAAGAAATTATAGTTAAACGCATAGTTATATTATTAAATGTGAGTTATTTTCTACAAAAGAATTCTAACTTGGCTTTTGAATTGTGGTTTTGCAGCCATCTACAGAGCTACGTATTGCATCAAAGAGGCTCGATTTTGATGATCCACCACAAGCTTAGGATTATATAGTGTTATTTGTGGTCATAGAATGACCAATACATGTAGATATATTCTACATTTTTATTGTATATCGATTTGAACATGGCATATGCCATATTTTTGTAATACTTGTATTGACTTGACAGACATGCTTTATATATATATATAAATGTTGATATTTGATTCAATAAATGTGTACTGAGTTCATTATTGTGTATTTGTTGTATTTCGTGGTTGTCCTTTTATAAAGTTAATTGATCATTTACCTATGTAATCAACTGTATGAATATAAACAACAAAAATCTATGATATAAAACATTGCAATCGTGGAATATGATTTGATAAAATTTCTAAAATGTTGAATTAACCTTACCAAACTCCTTGTATTCAGTTCATTATTGTGTATTCACTATATTTGGTGGCTGCCCTGTTATAAATTTAAATGAATATTTGCCTATGTAATCAACAATATGAATATAAACAACAATATGTGTGTGGTATGAGAACACCCTCATGCTCACAATGGTCAAATTTTGGTTCTCATGTGAACAAACCGACATCACAAGTGCATCCAGGTGGGTAGGTTTGCACTAGGAATTCTCCTCTCATGCATCCTGAAGTGTCTGAACGTCGAGTCATACCCTACCTGCGCGATCTCTCAAGTGCCCTGAGTCCAAAATTTTTTCAAACTTTGACGGATTATTTCTTCCAATTCAAGACACATATGAATGATCCATTTGAGCCTTTGGGGTCACATGAGGCTCCTCTACAATCAAATATCTCATTTTTTGATGACTCGGAGCCATTTTCAATTGGTAGCATTTTTTCCTCTGCTGCAAAAACCATCAGTTGCATGCAATGCAAAGTTGCAAGATAGGCTAGAATTGATTCATTTCATCATGTGAATAAATAGACATCATGAGTGCATCTGGGTGGGTGGGTTTATGGTAGGCATGCTTCTCTCATGCATCCCAAAGCGTCAGAACATCGAGAGTCATACCCTACCAGAGTGATCTCTTAAGTGCTTTGAGTCCAAAAAAATGTTAAACTTTGACAGACTATTTCTTCCAATCCAGGACACATATGACTGATCTGTTTGAACTTCTAGGGTTGCATGAGGATCCTCTACAATTTTGTATCTCATTTTTTGATGACTTGGAGTCATTTTCAATTGGTAGCATTTTTTCGCCTCCTGCAAAAACTGTCAGTTGCATGCAATGCAAAGTTGCAAGATAGGCTAGAATTGATTTGGCTCATCGTGTGAACAAACCAACATCATGAGCGCATTTGAGTGGGTAGTTTTATGCTAGGCATGTTCCTCTCGTGCATCCCAAAGCACTGAAACATCAAGAGTCATACCCTACTGATGTGATCTCTCAAGTGCCCCGAGTCCAAAAAATTGTCAAACTTTGACAGATTGTTTCTTCCAATCCAGGACACATATGACCAATCCGTTTGAACCTATGGGGTCATGTGAGGCTCCTCTACCATGGCCTATCCTAGTTTTTGATGGCTCGAAGCCATTTTCAAATGGTAGCATTTTTTGCTTGTTACAAAAACCATCAATTGCATGCAATGTAAAGTTGCAAGATATGATAGAATTGATTCAGTTCATCGTGTGAACAAACTGATGTCATGAGTGCATCTGGGGGTGGGTAGGTTTATGCTAGGCATTCTCCTCTCATACATCCCAAAATTTTAGAACACCAAGAGTCGTACCCTATCGACGTGATCTCTCAAGTGCCCTGAGTCTAAAAACTTGTCAAACTTTGACGAATTGTTTCTTCCAATCTAAGACACATATGATCAATTTGTTTGAACCTATAGGTTCGAGTGAGGCTCCTATACAATGGCCTATCTTGGTTTTTAATGACTCAGAGCTATTTTCAATTGGTAGCATTTTTTTGCTTCCTACAAAAACTGTCAGTTGCATGCAATGCAAAGTTGCAAGATAGGCTAGAATTGATTTGGTTCATCATATGCACAAACCAATGTCATGAGCACATCCCAGTGGGTAGGTTTATGCTAGGCATTCTCCTCTTGTGCATCCCAAAGCATTGAAATATCGAGATTCATAGCCTACTGACGCGATGTACAAGTTGCTTGACAACGTTTTTGACAATAATGACAATTTTTGCTCAAATTGTATCTAGACTCAATCTATGACTCCTATGACCCGATAATGACTGAAATAATTATCCATGATTATACAAGAATCAAGAATGCTCATGATTGACCTTATCACATCACATAAACTCAAAACATAGTCACAAAACATAGACACAAAAAATAGCCACAAAAAATTGTCACATATTATTCAAAATTTTGCCTTTAAATATAGTCAAATCAGCTCTTGGCTATTTGAATATACAAACAAAATTCTTACAAATCATCTCATGGGATTTTATACAAAATTTGGCATTACAATATGTGCAATTCATCTCATCTCCATTTTAATATACAAAATTTGGCATCTAAATATGTACAAATCAGCTCATTGCCATTTAAATATATATAATTATGCCCCTAAACATGTAAAAATCAGAAAATGGGCATTTATATATACAAAAAATGAACATAGAACAATTCGTCAATGATATATAAAAAATTATCAAAATCATTCTACTCTGAACCGTGGAATCAATCAAGTGAGCCTTTATGATTGGCTCTAACCCATATTGTGTCAAGTATTTCCTCATGGTCAGATTCACGAAATTTCCATTAAATCTTGTTATGAGGTCTATAATGGGATGGGGTTTGGGATAGACTAGCCTAGTCTATGCTCTTGGATCCTTTCCTTGGATCACCTGGTGTTCTCTACACACCCTAGGGTCTCTAGGACTTCCTTTGCTTGAGGAATCCCCTAACCTTGCCCAATTCCACCCACCAATGAGTTGCAATGCTTCTCCTAAGGTCTCACCTACTCATGAGACTCAAAACCCCTTACTATGGCTAATAAGGGCTTGGCTTGTCCTACTGCTTCCTAGGTCTTAGCAAGGTTAGGATAGGTCTTGAACCATGTTTTACATCCATCCATGTGCCCCCAAGAAGTTACAACCTTCATCCCCCCTGCCGATTTCACTATTTTATGTTCTGCCTGCAAAATAGGGCTACAAGGATTGGGACCAATTAGGCCTCCTACCCGGTCCTTTAGGGCTCCCTCTCACAAACGATGCACAAACTACCAAAACTCCCAAAATTGACTACAATTATTTTGGAAAAGGCTCAAGGATTTCTCTGGTTTTGGGCCTCCAAGTGGCCGTAGAGTGCCTAGAGTGAATTTTGGGGTTTTTAAGGGTTTTGTGAGGGTTTTTATAGTCTGCCTAGGTCACAGTGGATGTTTTGTGTTTTAGCCACCTTTTCTAGATTGGTGGAGGCTCCTCCTTCACACCAATGGTGCCTCACACACTCCTCTACACCTCCTCCAAAGGGTGCACTCACCTCTGACCAACCTTGCTCTCTCAAACCTCTGCACCAACAACCATTCCTAATCGGGCATTGTCCAATCTCACCTAGGAGTGGCTAAATGGTTGGCTTCCCTACATCTGCAAAGGCCCTACTTGCATTACATTATAGTACAAGGTCTTCCCTTCCATTCCCCATGGTTTCATGGTGGTTCCACAATGGGGAATGGAGTTATGCATCCATTTACACAAACTAGTCCAAAACAGGACAATGAGAAGACAATTTTCAAAATATTTACAAACACACCTCACACACAAATCAAAAACCTATTCTAAATGCTAAAAATGAGAGTAAAAACACCATACAAGACACTCCTCATAGTTTTGCACGCAAATCAATCCATTAACTTACTTGGTTGCTTCATTCAAACTGACTGGTAACCAACAAAACAGTCACAGTCAAGCTTTTCTTACTTGGGTCGTACCACAATGATTAACCCCCACATATTTTAGGGTTTGAAACATCTTATACCACCCAAACCTCAGTTGGTGTGCCAAAATTAGGGCTCTCCATGCTCAATAAGGGTCTTTGACCTTTTGGGTGGAAAAGTTGCTTGACAACTTTTAAAAGTTGTCATGCAACTTTTGCATCTTTTGAGCAACTTTGCCATTGTTGCTTTTCATGACTCCTAGGCCTATTTTGGGCTATCCTAAGGACATAAACATACCAATAAGGCCTAACACACATCCAAGGCACACTCAACCTCTCCTACACAAGAAATCACAACAAAAACACTAAGGACCTAAAACTAGGACCTAGTCAAGAACAAATGAGCTCATGGCTCTTATTACATATTCAATGGCTTTAAAAGAAGCATAACCCCAAAAAAACAAAGAAAGAGGAAGATCTTGGAAGGGTTCTCCTACACCATACTCCCCCTCTACACATAGCTAAGAAATAGAAGAAGAGATGAGACCCGGGTCAATGCCAAGTGTCTTGAACCTGCTCTCTTCAACCTAGGTAGCTTTAGACTCAGGCTGACCTGCCCACTTCACCAAGTGTTCCATGTAGACCTGGTGTCTGGTGGACTTCTTTACTCTAGATTCCAAGATCTCCTCTGATCTAGGCTTCTTCACCTATGGTAAGACATTAACATCTAGGTCTTGCAACACCTTGGCTTGGTTCTCCTTTTGCCTTGCTATTTCACCCTTGTACATGATCAAGTCAGCTACATTAAAGACTTGTGATATAGCCAAATCTAAAGGCAAGTCAACCTTGTAAGCATTCTCCCCATACTTTGATAGAATTCTACAAGGTCCTACCCTCTTCATTCGTGGTTTGGTAGGCTTACCACTTTGCATCCTAGCTTTGCTCAAATGGACCATCACAAAGTCACCCACCTTAAACTGAACCTCTCTCCTTTTCTCATCCATTTTGGCCTTCAGTTTTTGAGTGGATTCAAGGATGGCTTTCTTGACTTGCTCTTGGACTTCCTTGATGGTTTGGGTGAAGTCCTCTGCTTGCCCACTCTTTATTTCCAAGGTACCAAGGTCTCTCAACTCACATACTCCTCTTGGATGTCTACCATAGACAACTTCAAAAGGACTTCTACCAGTGGTCCTATTCACACTGTCATTATATGCATACTCTACTTTAGGAATGATTAGGTCCCATGTCTACCCATACTCCTTAGTTAAGCACCTCAACAAATTGCCTAACACCCTATTGATGACTTCAGTCTGACCATCAGTTTGTGGATGGTAAGCTGAGCTAAATGAGAGATTAGTTCCAAGTCTCCTCCATAATGTCTGCCAAAAATGGCCCATGAACTTGTTGTCCCTATCTGAAACAATACTTAAAGGGAGTCCATGAATCCTAACAATCTCTTTAAAGAAGAGATGTGCAACATAGCTAGCATCATGTGTAGTTTTACATGGAATGAAATGGCTCATCTTGGAAAATCTATCTACTACCACATAGATGTTGTCCATACCTATCTTTGTCTTGGGAAGTCCTACTACAAAGTCCATGCTTATACATTCCCAAGGCCTGTTTGGGACCAGCAATGGTTGATAGAGACCAACATTTCTTGATCCCCCTTTTTCTCTTTGGCATACACCACATTGTTCTACATATCTTTTCACATCCCTTGGCAACTTTGGCCAATAGTAGTACCTCTGTACTAAATCCAAGGTTTTGTTGACTCCAAAGTGTCCACTTAAACTGCCATTATGTTTCTCTTGGATGAGGTTCTCCCTCATGGATCCTCTTGGCACACACAATTGATTACCCTTGAACAAGAGACCATTTTGGAGAGTGTAATCTACATACTCACCATGGAAATGGTTCTCAAACTCCTTGCAAACCTTGTAAGCTGATGAGAAGTCTTCATCTCCTTCATAGAGGTCCTTGACACCTTCTATTCCTATGCTCTGCAACTGTAGTTCTTGAACTATCAACAACTTCCTTCTTAATGCATCTGCCACCTTGTTGAGTTGCCCCTTCTTATGCTTGATGGTGAAGGTGAAGGATTGGATGTATTCCATCCATTTCAAATGCCTATTACTAAGCTTCTCTTGAGTGTTAATGTGACTCAATGGCTAGTTGTCTATGAACACCACAAATTCCTTTGGAAGTAAGTAATGCCTCCATTTCTTTAGAGACTGCACTAATGCATACAACTCTAGGGCATAGGCTGAGTACTTCTTTGCTTCATTAAGCTTCTCACTGAAAAATGTCACAGGTCTTCCCTCTTGACTCAATACACCACCTACTACAATTCCACTTGCATCACACTCCAATGTGAATAGCTTATCAAAGGTAGGTAGGAGAAGGATAGGTTTTGTGGCTACTTCTTGCTTTAATAATTGAAATGCTTTGTCAGCCTGCTCAGTCCATTCAAACTTAGTTTTAAGGCCTCCTTTCATGGTGTCAAGGACTGGTGCACATATACCATTGAAGTGGCTCTCAAACTTCCTATAGAATTGAGCTAATCCATGGAAACTCCTAACTGCAGTCCCTGTTTTAGGTGCAGGCCAATTCAAGATTGCCTCCACTTTGCTTGGATCCATCTTCAAAGTTCCTTTAGACACCACAAATCCTAAGTAGACCAGCTCTTGCTTCAAGAAGTCACACTTCTCTAGGTTGATGGATAACTTCTCCTCATGCAACCTCTCTAGGACTAACCTCAAATGCTCAAGGCACTCCTCTTTGGTTCTACTATAGATGAGTATGTCATCTAGGTACACCACCACAAACCTACCTGTGAAATCCTTTAACACTTCATTCATCAACCTCATGAAGGTTCTTGGGGCATTGGTGAGTCCAAATGGCATCACAAGCCATTCATACAATACTTCTATGGTCTTGAAAGCAGTCTTCCACTCATCACCCTCCTTGATTCTAATTTGGTGATAACCACTTTTAAGGTCCAATTTAGTGAAAAACATAGCACCTCCTCGATAGTCCATCAAATCCTCTATTCTAGGAATAGGAAACCTACACCTTATGGTGATCCTATTGATTTCCCTTGAGTTAGTGCATAGTCTCCACTTGCCTCCCTTCTTTGATGCTAGCACTACTGGGACTGCACATGGGCTGATGCTCTTCTTAATCAGTCCTTGTTCCAATAACTCCTGCACTTGCCTTGCTACCTCCTTATTTTGATCAGGTGTGAGCTTATATGCTACCTTGTTAGGTAGGGATGCTCCAGGAACAAAGTCTATTTGATGGCTTATAGACCTTCTAGGTGGGAGTGTTGCAGGTGCTCCATCACTCACTATGTCCTTATACTCTTGCAACATTTGCTTCACCTCCTTGGGTACTTCTGCCTGCAACTTGTCTTCTTCCTCCTTTGGTTTCAAAAAGATGGCACACTTCACTATCTCCTCCTCATGTAGCAAATTTAAAAAATATTTACCAGTAGCCAATAAGACACTAGGGGTTCTTGAAGATCCCTCTTCATCCTCTGTCAAGGACTGAATCTTGAAGGTCTTTCTATCCTTCTTGAATGATATGGAGTTCTCCTCTCCATCATAGATCACCTTCCTATCAAATTTCTAGGGTCTTCCTAGCAGTAGGTGACAAGCATCCATACACAACACATCACAAAGGATCTTATCCTTATACCCTCTTATAGAAAACTCTACCCAAGTCTGTTCATTGACTAGCACACTTTGTCCTTTGTTCAACCAAGTCACCTTGTAAGGGCTAGTGTGGGGTATTCTTGTGAGTTTCAACTTCCTAACTGCCTCTTCTGATATGATGTTGTCAGTTGAGCCTGAATCAACTATCACCTTGCACACTTTACCAGGAACTTTGCATCTCACCCTAAATAATGCTCTCCTATGTTTGGGTTCCTCCTTAACTGATTGTCTGATCAAAATCCTATTGAACATCAGATTTTCTCCAATCTCTGATTCAATCTGGTCCACATTTGGTGTCTTTCTTATTGAAGAGTCTTCTTGAGCATAAGCAACCCTCTTTCCACTGTTTGATGAGGTAGGCTTGATAGGGCATCTATATGTCGGGTGTCCCAATTGTCCACAATTGTAACACTTCATAGTTGAAAAGTAGGAGTTACCTCTATTGCTACCTCTACCCCTACTTGGACCACCTTGTGCACCTCTTCCTCTAGAATGGCCTCCCCTAAGATTGGTTTCACTGCCATGCTCAGTCAACTTGGCTTCTCCTTGGTTCCTCTGGTCATTTGACTTGCTTTGGTAACCACCTCGGTGATTCATTTGGTCTCTACCTCTGCCTCTACCCCTGTTATTGGAGTCTCCTTTCCTTTTGTTCCTCTCTTCCACCTTGGCAGCAAGATGATGACATTTTTTAACAGTAGTAGGAGTCCATAGGCTTATCTCCTCTTGAATGTTCCACTTTAGGCCGCTTAGATACCTAGCCACCTTAATAGATTCATCTTCTTGGACTTTGGATCTAAGACAATTTTTCAAATTCTTCGGTGTAGGAGGTCACATCAAGGTCTTTTTGCTTCAAACCCTATCTCTTCTTATGAATTTGGACTTCATAATCCTTTGGTAAGTATTTCTCTTTGATCTTGCTCACCATGGCCTTCCAATTGGCAATAAGTAGATTCCCCATGCTAACTCTCTCTTCTTGCAGGTACTTCCACCATGTCAAAGCTGCTCCCCTTAATCTTGATTTGGCAACCTTAACCTTTTGAGCCTTTGTCACTCCCTCACACTCAAAGTGGTTTTCCATGCCCTCAATCCATTCCATGACAGTGTCAATGTCCATCCTTCCATTGAAATGTGGCAAACCTTCAAAAGCTTTGGTGTTCAAAGCCTTGATAGCCTTCACAAAAGGTTATTCATTAAACAAGGGATCTGGTTCAGGTATAATGTCATCTATGTCAATGGTTTTCTTGCCTTTACCTTTGGTGTCTTCACCCCAAGGTCCTCGTGTCCTCTGATCCACCACTTCCTGTAGTTTATCCCTTATCTCACTAATACCTTCTTCAAGGAGTCTATTTTTCTCCTTCTACTCTTCTACCTCCCTAGCCATCTCTACATTAGTGACCATTCTACTCTCCCCTACTGATTCACTAGTATATAGAGACATACACAGTCCTCCAAATCTTTAACTTGCTCTGATATCAATCTGATGGGATGGGGTTTGGGATAGACTAGCCTGGTCTATGCTCTTGGATCCTTTCCTTGGGTCACCTAGTGTTCTCTACACACCCTAGGGTCTCTAGGACTTCCTTTGCTTGAGGAATCCCCTGACTTTTCAAAATTCCACCACCAATGAGTTGCAATGCTTCTCCTAAGGTCTCACCTACTCATGAGACTCAAAACCCCTTACTATGGCTAATAAGGGCTTGGCTTGTCCTATTGCTTCCTAGGTCTTAGCAAGGTTAGGATAGGTCTTAAACCATGTTTTACATCCATCCATGTGCCCCCAAGAAGTTAAAAACCTTCATCCCCCCTACCGATTTCACTATTTTGTGTTTTGCCTACAAAATAGGGCTACAAGGATTAGGACCAATTAGGCCTCCTACCCGGTCCTTTAGGGCTCCCTCTCACAAATGATGCACAAACTACCCAAACTCCCAAAATGGACTACCATTAATTTGGCAAGGGCTTAAGGATTTCTCTAGTTTTGGGCCTCCAAGTGGTCGTACAGTGCCTAGGGCAAATTTTGGGGTTTTAAAGAGTTTTGTGAGGGTTTTTATGGTCTGCCTGGGTCACAGTGGATATTTTGTGTTTTAGCCACCTTTTCTGGATTGGTGGAGGCTCCTCCTTCACACCAATGGTGTTTCATGCACTCCTCTACACCTCCTCCAAAGGGTGCACTCGCCTCTGACCAACCTTGCTCTCTTAGACCTCTGCACCAACAACCATTCCTAACCGGGCACTATCCAGTCTCGCCTAGGAGTGGCTAAATGGTTGGCTTCCCTACATCTTCAAAGGCCTTTCTTGCATTACATTATAGTAAAAGGTCTTCTCTTCCATTCCCCATGGTTTCATGGTGGTTCCACAGTGGGGAATGGAGTTATGCATCCATTTACACAAACCAGTGCAAAACTGGACAGTGAGAAGACAATTTTCAAAATATTTACAAACACACCTCACACATAAATCAAAAACCTATTCTAAATGCTCAAAATGAGAGTAAAAACACCATACAAGACACTCCTCATAGTTTTTCATGCAAATCAATCCATTAACTTGCTCGGTTGCTTCATTCAAAGTGACTGGTAACCAACAAGATAGTCACAGTCAAGCTTTTCTTACTTGGGTCATACCAAAATGATTAACCCCCACATATTTTAGGGTTTGAAACATCTTATACCACCCAAGCCTTGGTCAGTGTGCCAAAATTAGGGCTTTCCATGCTCAATAAGGGTCTTTGACCTTTTGGGTGGAAAAGTTGCTTGACAACTTTTAAAAGTTGTCATGCAACTTTTGCATCTTTTGAGCAACTTTGCCATTGTTGCTTTTCATGACTCCTAGGCCTATTTTGGGCTATCCTAAGGACATCAACATACCAATAAGGCCTAACACACATCCAAGGCACACTCAACCTCTTCTGCACAAGAAATCACAACAAAAACACTAAGGACCTAAAACTAGGATGTAGTCAAGAACAAATGAGCTCATGGCTCTTATTACATATACAATGGCTTCAAAAGAAGCATAACCCCAACAAAACAAAGAAGGAGGAAGAGCTTGGAAGGGTGATCCTGCACCAGTCCACCATGATACTTTGTCAAATAAATATTTGTTGGAACAAAAAGGTTAGAGAAATGAAGAATATGTTTGTGTGTTTCAAAGTCCTCAAACAACCAAATATCATAATTCTTGATAGGGTATTTCCTAAGCCATGTTCTTGTCATGACAACAGACCCTATTGGGTACTCAATACCCTCTCCATCAATTATTGTGGTTGTCAATTTTCTTTTAGACTCAACACAACTACACAAATAGTAATTTGTTCCTTCTTCATTGTTCTCTTCTACAAAAACTGCATACACATGACCTGCATTTTATAAAGTGATAATTAATACCAAAAATAAAGTGTGACGTACAACAAAGTGAACCAAAAGTAATGCTTGCAAAAAAATTAACTCAAAAATCACCTAAATCCACTAGGCCAGATACATGGTCAAAATACATTGATGTCTCTATTTGGCTCAATTGTAGTGCTTTGGGAAATTGATATGTATCAATGGGAACCGATGGTCTACAAGACCATTTGTCAACCCACTCTTGTGATTCACATTCTTCCCACAAACAATACATGCATGAAGAGAAAAAACATACCATTTGTCTCGTATAAATTACTAGTAAACTTGCATTTGAACTCATAAATGAGTGCATGTCACTCGATCCTACAACTGTACAACAATCTAGATAGTTTTCAATGTTAGATTCGGTGATCAAATAAAAATATCTACAAGCCATTGATGTACCTGGATTACCTAGACCCATCGTAGAGTTACACCATTGCACAATTGTTTCTGCATCTATCAACTCAATACCACCTTCATACTTCAATTCTTCTCTAGCTAGGGCTCTTTTTACACATGCTCCTACACCATCGTTCTCCCCCTTACCATGTCCAGCTTCAGTGAAATTTCAAAAATGTTGTACACCGCTAGTGATATGCTTTCTTGTGAACCAATAAAACATCCTTGCATTCTTGAATTGTGTGGTGTAATTATCTGACCATGTTAAGTGTCGATTGTATTGTATGTTTTTCCTTTAAACTATCATAAAAATGTTTAAAGCATCCTTTTACAAACTCAAATGAATGAGTATGATCATCACTTATGTAGAAGTGATACTCTCTTACAACCTTTCTATCCTCCTTTGTGCTATCATTTGTATGCATGGATGTTATGTGTACAAAAATACAAAACTTGTGTAGAATGATCATACATAGATTGCACTTCATTTTGAGGTTGCAGTGTATAATTTTTAGAAAAATCAACGATAGAGACAATGGTGCCAAGAGGAAATGTGTCCTTACATAACCTGAATTGTCCATCTAACCATCGAGCTCTATGTGTATGCATTATGTACTCATAAACTAGCTTCTCTTCAAACATTTTCATAAATTTAGCTACACATATATCATTTTTCACTAGCTCACACTCTTCAAATATTTTCCATCTTTAACTCCATATGTGATTGTCATGTATTTTCCAAAAGAAACTAGTTTCTTACCAATTTCATGTGTGCTCTCCAAATGTACACATCTTGGAAAATGTTGCAAACCACCACATATAGCACAAGAACCTTCCAAACAAGGCATCTTATAATAAATAAAAACATCATATCTATTACATAGCACACTTGAAATAAATTCTCTTATCGACTTAGGAGGTGCTTGTATATTACATTCCTACAAAACATTGTTAGTGTGCAAAGTAGAAAAAATATGATGAAAAATATCATAGTGCATGGAAAATTCAATATGCATCCTACAACAACACGTGGTGCGTACATGATTAATCTTAATATAAAAAGGTTTTTCCATTTCAAAAAATCTTTTATAAATTCTTTTTTGAGGAAACTTTTCAAGGAATCTTTCATAAAATTTTGTTTCATATCCAAATAGTGTCTGGCATGTTGCTCATGATTTGTAGACCCAGTTTGCTTTCTAACAAAATCTATTTGGTTGGGTGAAATTCTTGTGTTGTCATGCCAAAAATTTTCAATTAATGTTCTTAGTGCATCAACAACAACCTTGTCTTTTCATGGTAGTCTACCTGAGAATTCCCAAAGAGAATTATTGTTATGTTCCTCTATTTTTTCTCACCTTTGTGATGTTTTACTTAATGTTGTTCTACTAACATTTAATGACTTACTTCTTTTGCGTATCAAACGATCTTTTTTTATTTTCTTGCTCATTATGGTTGATGTAATGACACGTCGAGTAGCATTAGAATATTTAGTATGTGATTTTGAACCAATAGCTTGATATGCATCAAATTTATTTCTCACAATAGTTTTTTCGTTGTTACTTTCAGATGATCTTAGGCCTAGAATTTTCATTGTCTCTCTAAAATTCAAATTTTTAATCATTTGAACAACTAATTGACATCTTGCGATTTCATTTAAGTTTTGAAAATAGTTTTGACATATCATTTTAACCATTCTCCTAGTACTTCATTCATTCATTTTATTGGGCATTGACTTCAATATATTCTCATCAATGTCAATTAGATACTTTGGTTTGCTACAAATGATTCTAAGAGGTGTTAGCATCGATGCATTGTGTACATTCAATTCATCAAATAAAGCAGGTTTATATTCGTCATTTAATTGATTATTCAATGTGATATCTTCTTCAATTGCATTAGGTTCATATGGTAAATCAAATGTCTCTTCTTCAATTGTATTAGGCGTGTTGTGTTCATTCGGTAAATCAAATTGAGATGTTGAGAATGAAATACCTTCTTCTTTCCCATGGTTGATATCAGTTGTCCTAAATAGAATCATATTACATATATATGTAAACAAAAGTTCATAGACAAACAAATAACCATAAATATGCATCATATCATTATTTTTTTGAATCAAAACTATTAAATAATCACAATAATATTGACAAAACTAATAAGAACAACAATTCAATCATTTGAAATCATGCAAAAACAAAAAAAGTCACTTACTTCTATGTATAAACTAGTGATAGAAGTGTAGACACAGTTGTAGTGGGGCCTTCAATGACCTCAAAAACTTCTTTTGAGGGCATTGATTCTCTTGGGAAAATAAAACTATGTCCAAGTACCCCATACGCTATATATTAATAATAGTGTGCGCATTGTTAGTCCCTAAAATGTTGGCAAACCCAACAGTATTTTTTTTCACCCTGTACGCGCTTAGAACTCATAATTAGTGTGCACGTGCTCCTACGCCTTACAAATGTTATGGCAGGGAAATGAACTAATAGGCTCAGTACCACATACGTGTTATTTGTAGTAAAGAAAATGTGAAGGAGAATGGGGGGAGGGAGAGAGAGAGAGAGAGAGAGAAAGAGAGAGAGAGAGAGAGAGAGAGAGAGAGAGAGAGAGAGAGAGAGAGAGAGAGGGAGATAAGAAGAGAGAGAGGGATGGGGTATGGAGAGAGAGAGAGAGAGATGGGGTATGGAGGAAGGGAGAAGGGGAGAGAGGGATAGAGAGGTAGAGGGAGGGAGAGAGAGGGGAGAGGAAGAGATAGGGGGGAGAGAGAGAGAGAGAGGGGGGGGAGGGAGGGAGAGAAAGAGAGAGATTGAGAGAGTGAGAGAGAGAGAGAGAGAGAGAGAGAGAGAGAGAGAGAGAGAGAGAGAGAGAGAGAGAGAGAGAGAGAATAGGAGGGAGATAAAGAGAGAAAAAAAGGCACCTTATACGTGCTTGAGAGGGGGAGAGAGGGAGACAATACACATACACACACATATGTGTGTATATATACTTAATATATTATATATTATATATTATTATATACATATATATAAATATTATAGATTATATATTTATATATTATATATTATATATAAATTATATTATATGTATATACATATATTATATATACAATATCATATTATACACACTCCCAAATTTTAAACAAAAGTAGTGTGTACGCACTGTTTATAGTAAATATAGAGCATACACACTTCTTACACCATAAGTACCCCGTATGCGCTTTTTATACCACAGGTATCCCGTACGCACTTTTGAATGTTTAAGATTGGAAATAAGCCTGGATGACAAAGCTACAGTTTGGGAGTTTGATTTCCCTCCTTTTTGACATGTTTTATTTTATCAACTTGGTTTCTCAACTTTTCCATCATCATGTTTATAGTTCATCAAGTGGGTATTTCTAAAATTGCCACCATATTTTCACCCATCTTCTGAGCTTTCTAACCATATAAGCTTTTTTTAAATTTGAACAATAATAACATATTGTTATTGAATTTCTTTTACCAGTGTCTCCATAGCTCTCATAGACATATGCGTACCATTTTTTTAATAAATTTTGATCTACTTATCAAAATTTTAAAAACTTTATATATTATTGTAGTGCACTTGATTCTTTACAATTTTAAAAAAATTGTATTTTCAATTTTTTTAGTGCAACTTATGCTTCACGCACAAACATGTACCTAATTTTTCAGGATGTGCTCGATTGGAAAAATCATAAAAAAAATAATACTCAACAAAAAATTACAAACAAATACACATCTTCTAGTGCTCACTCTTAACTATCTTTTTGCCAAAGGATTTGTCAAAATATTAAATATAACTATGACTTTTTTGATGCGCACATCAAACACTATGTTATGTTTTTAAAAAAAAATTAGGGTCTATTTTTCATGCACAAAGGATTTGACCCCCTTAATCTTATCCAATTTTGAAAATGTTTAATAGTTTGAAAACTAGATTCAGAGTACTACAATATTTGTTCTTTGAATATCTTCATATCTTGAGTGGATGACTTTCAAATTTTGCCTCCAAGTTCAGGTTCACCTGATTTCAAAAAACAAGTGTCCACTGATACCCCCTTTTTTACCATCATCTTTGTGCACTTACCCTATATTACATCTTCTATATTTTTTATAATGATTTATTATGATTAATTACATTGATTTATATGGTCTAAATGGATCCGAGTTAGCCCAAGAGGGATCAAATGCTGAAGAACAAGATCAAACGTGCAAAACACTAGATCAGCCTCTGCTAAGAGAATCCTCTGAAAAATCCAAAGGAAGAAGTCTGGATCGGAGAGAAGGTCAGCCACACATCAAGGATCATTGGAATCAATGAACTGAAGCTCCATAACCTACGAAAAGGATCCACAAGATTCATCAATAGCAAATAGGTCCAACGGTTCCGGTGTTTAAAGACATAAAATTGTCTTGGAATCCGAAGCGATAACTTGCCGGAAAAAGGTCCAAACATCACGTGATTCAGGAATAAGGAAGCTAATCATGTTCACAAACAAAATCCAGCTCTATAAGATCTAGTGAGCTAATACAAGAAAATGTAGAAAGAAATGTTGAAACTACAAAACATAAAACAAACTAAAAAAGAAGTATTTTTGGTTGATGCAAGATTGCCAAGAACTGGCGATGTTTCTGCATCACATATAAAATAGATCATCAACATATAGACATGATGAAAATATTAGTACCTTCTTGCTTATATTAAAGGGTAGGTTCACTCTTACTTCTTTGGAAGCCATTCTCCTGAAAGTATTAATCAATTCTAGCATACCATGCTCTTGGTGCTTGCTTGAGACCATACAAAGCCTTCTTCAGCCTATAAACATAATTCTCTTTTCCTTCTACTTCAAAACCTTGTGGCTATTCCACACATACTTCCTCTTCTAATTACCCATTGAATAAGGCACTTTTCATGTCTATACGATGTATGCTCCACTTTTTCTGAGCCGCTATGAAATAAATATTCTAATAGTCTCTTGTCTTGCTACTAGTGCAAATGTCTCTTCATAATCAAATCTATACTTTTGTGTGAATCTTTTAGCAACTAATCTTTCTTTGTGTCTCAACACTCCCATCACTGTTAAACTTGGTCTTGTAGACTCATTTGGTGCCAATCTTCTTCTTTTCATGTGGAAGATCTATAATCTCTCAAGTATCATTCTTGTGAATGGAATCTATCTCTTATTTCATTGCTTCCATCCAAACCTCATTAGTACATGCATCTTCAAAACATGATGGTTCAAAATCAGCCTTAGTAAATAAAGAAAAATTCACTATCTCACCTATTGGAGTTTCTTAATCTATTTGATTTGAACTTCTCTGATAAATGTCTCTCAACCTTCTTGGCTTCCTTGTAGAACTTGGAGATGAATCTATACTTGTACTTGTAATTGAAGAACTAGATGAGGGGCTCCTTGGTGGATTTGTAGCACTTGAAATAGAAACATTAGTGGACTGCTCATGATCAATACCATCAATAATAACATCATTTAAAATACATTTTGGCTTCTCAACATGATCTTTTTGATGACCATAAACTCCCCCTTCATTAAAAATTACATCCCTTGAGACAATAAGCTTAATAGTGAGGGGATTATACATCTATAAGCCTTACTTTTCTCACCATACCCAATAAAAATACATGATTCAGTTTTTGCATCTAACTTTTGTCTATTTTGATCAGGTACATGCACATAAGCCAAACAAACAAAAACTTTGAAATAATTAACATTAGGCGTTTTCCCATACCATGCTTCATGAGGAGTCATATATTTAAGTGCACTGGTGGGGCTTCGATTGAGGATGTACACTATTGTAACAACTACATCTCCCTAGTAATAATTGCTCAATCCCTTAGTTTGTAAGATACACCTTGCCATTTCTACCACTGTACAATTTTTCCTTTTAGCTACTCCATTTTGTTGATGTGTGTATGAAGTGGTGATTTGCCTCCAGATGCCATTTAGATCACAATAAATTTGGAAATATTTCAAATAAAATTATCCTCCACAATCAGTCCTCAAACATTTGATTTTGCAACCTTTCTCATTTTCCATGAGGTCTTTGAACCTCTTGAATGTATCTAGGGTTTCATCCTTGGCCTTTAAAAAATACACCCAATAATTTCGAGAGTAATCATCAATAAAAGTGATAAAATATGAAGACTTAACCAAACTCATTGTTTGCATAGGACCATAGATATCTGAATGAACAAGCTGAAGTGGTGATGGGCTCTCCATGCAATGCCCTTTGAAATTTGTTCCCTTGCATGCTTGCCTTTAGCACATCCTTCACAAACCTCCTTATGCTCCTCAACCTTGGGTAGACTAGAAACTAATGCATGTGATGTTAGAAGCTTCAAATTTAGAAAGTTTAAATGCCCATACCTAAGATACCATAACCAAATTGTATCCTCATATGCCATATTTGCAAGGCTGTTGTTATGTTCACTAGACTTCAAAGGGAACATATTGTTCTTTGTCATAGGCACAACTGTGATCACCCTATTGCCTTGATTCTTATCATAGATAGTACACATCTTATTTTCAAAGACAACTTTATAGTTCTTTTCACATACCTATCCAACACTTAACAAATTGTGCTTCAACTGTGGAGTATAATAAATATCATGAATTCTTTTCATTCCTTCTTTTGTGTGGAATTCCATAGCTGCTTTTGCAGCAGCCTCCAATGGTTTGTCGTCACCAAGCTGAATCTTGGACTTGAAACTTCCATCCTTTGTTGAAAATAATTTCTCATTCCCGGCCATATGGTTAGAGCATCCAGAATCTAGGTACCAAACATCTTTACTAGTATTTTCACCTTTGGCATAAGATAAAAATAAGTGATTGGGAGGATTCTCGCCACTTTATTGAGCATAATTTACACTTTTGCCTTCTTTCAATCTGCAATCTCTTTCAAAGTTCCCATACCTATTACAATGGTAACATGTAACATTTCTCTTATCAAATCTACCTCTACCTCTTCCTCTTCATCTAGAACAACCTCTTCTTGTTGAGTCACCTCTGCCTATGTTTCCTCTTGAAGAATTTTTGCTTTGCCCTTTATCTTGGACTTGATTGCTTTTGGTGCTAGTACTACTAATATCTTCATTCTCTATGATTTGAAATTTGGAAGAAAATGCTTTCTCTACACCTTCAAAAGAATCTTTCAAACTTTTTTTATGAGACATCAGGGATCCAACCAATTGATTGAACTGAAGGGTTATCAAATATTTGGTTTCTTCTATGATTATGGCAATATGATTCCATCTTTGTGTCAAAGTTATCAACACGTTTTTTTATCAAAACTTCATTGCTCACAGTTTCCCCAAGTGTAGCCATTTTATTGACCACATCTTTGACTCTGACACAATAGTCACTTATACTTTTAGCTTCTTGCATCTTTGAATTCTTGAACTTTCCCTTCAATGTCCGAAGCTTGACAAACTTAACTTGAGCACTACCTTGGTAAGCTTCTTGTAAAGTCTTCCAAGCATCTTTGGTAGTTGTTGCTCCTGAAAATCCTTGGAAATAAGCTCTTCTCAAGAGCTATTTGAATTTGAAACAAAGCTTCAACATTCTTCTTCCTCGCCTCCTTCTTGGTTGTTTTATCATTTGCAAAAAGGGCATTCCAATCAGCTGGCTCCTAGTAACCTGATCCAACAATCTCCCACATATCTTTTCCTATCAAAAAGGTCATCATCTTTATGCACCAATAATCACATTCATTCCCATCAGATTTTGGAATGGTCATGCTATTAGAATTTGACATGATTAACTTTGGAGAAATTCCAACAACAAAACTTCAACTCAAAAAAATATTACTTTCTCTAATATCACTTGTAGAATATGAAATGACCTTGTTTCTAAAGCCAACTGATAAACTAAGATAATTATGAAAAAGAAAAACAAATAACAATAGTAAATAATTGCAGAGATATAGAAATCACAATTTAGAATTAAAACCAGAGTGCCTTTTTTTTACGAACTTCAATTTTAGAATTAAAAACAGAGTGCTTGATAAAAAGAATATATAGATCACTGGCTTCTTGAAAAATAAAAGTTTCTAATTAAAGAATATCAGATAACTACTACAAACAATAGTTTATTACATGCATTATTCATAGATTTTTTAAAACTAACAATAAATGGCTGTGATGGAAAAAATCATCACCAGTTAGCCTCTCTAAAACTCATAGCATATGAAGCATGCTTTATTCTCAAGAACAAAAAAAAATCAATTGAACATGTGAATGCAAAGACTAACGAAACAACTAACACATGCAATGAACTAAAATAAGTCTAAACAAACGACGCAATTGAAGTATGGTGGTGCATGGATGTGTTTGGTGGTTGATCATAGCAGTGGAATAAGAATTCAACATGAGTTTTTTACAAGGACTGCCTAAACACACGCTTTGTGGATAGAGAATTTAGAAGAATTTCGCCTTGGACTATAAGCATCAATATGATTGAAATTGTGAATTTTATATGGACTTTGAATTGGTTTCAAGCTATGAAACATGAATTATTACTTTGACTTTGCAATTGGAAGTAAAGTTAGATAACAAGGGTTCTTTATCTTCCTTTTAAAATTTTGCACACCTACATCTTTAACCTAGTCATTGTTGTTTTTATTGAAGTCATCAACTTCTATTATTTAAATAAATTTGATTTGTTTTTATGATATCTAGTCGGAATTTTAATAGATAATATATGCTATACATATAAAAGATAAATCATGAGTTGTATAGAGGTTCTAAAACATAATTTAGGTTATGCGTAGGGTCTGAGATAAAATGCTTGGAGACTTATCAAGTATGGAGACTATAGATTGATGGGCATGATTAGATTTGATGAGTGTGATTTAGTTGAAGATGAATGCTTAGGTTTGGTGATGAAGATTATGGATCTCTAAACTTATATCATCTTTAACTGGAGATTCACAATGGAGAGGGAAAAAAATAGATTCAACACTGATTATCTTGAACTGACTTGAATGAATGTTAAGTAATGAATCCTTTTCATATGAAGGTGATGCATTTGATTAACTCTTTTTCTATATGCATTGAGGAGAAGTGTCGTAATAAGATTTCTTTAAGAATGATCCTTGTAGAAGAACATGATTATTAGTTTCAATGTTCTTATTTTCATGTGTGGTCAAATTTGAAAGAATATATGATTAATAGCTCTTACACTATGCTAAGAAGAGAGCTAAATGAAATTATTATATTATGTAATAACTAAAACAATATAAAATTAAGAAAGAAACTCTTAGCTATGTGTACAGTAAAGAAAGAAAATTGATCACTATTATTGATTCACTAAAAATATACATAGAGAAGTAATTTATAAATCTTGATAGCCAAATTACAAAATAAAAATAGTAGTCAGTTAAAAAAAAATTGGTGTTCTATAGAAATAAACTACGAAAATTAACTAAAGCTTAACAGACTATTCTAAACAAAGATACCGACAAAAGTAGTCTAGAGGACAAACGAACTACTGGTGTTCTATAGAAATAAACTACAAAAATTAACTAAAGCTTAAAAAATTGTTCTAAACAAAGATACCAACAAAATATAGGAAAAAACCTAACTGTTAAAAGATATTGCGTAAACGCAATCTATTTAGCATGAGAGAATTGGACAAAAAAGCAATTGAAGTGCAACAAGTGTAAACTAGAGTGCCACCATATGAGCATATGAGACTCCTAAAATTAGCCAGTGTTGTGAAGCCAACACTATTTATAGATGCATGTCTTCAATCTCCCCTTGGATGAACAAGGGGGATGAGACCCAACTGAGTCCTTAACTGAACAAAAGTAACTGTAGGAAGGGCTTTAGTAAATATATCTGCAATTTGCTTGGATGTAAGAAAAAACTATAATTCTACTTTTGGCCTACTTGGTACTTCTAATTTTCTTGGATCTTAGTTTAGATCTCTTGCACTATCAGTTTGAGTCTCCTTTGGCCTCTTTGAGGCAGTTGTAAAGTTATAATCAAAATTCCACTTTGCAATTTTTTGCAAGTGGCCCATTGTACACGCTGTAGACACCTAAAATTGTCATGTCTAATTAAATAAATATTTTATTTATTTAATTATCTTTAGCCTAATTCTTCTATTAATTAAATAAATATTTATTTATTTAATTAATTCATTTATCCTCTTCTAGCCTTATTTATCATTTAAATAAATACCTTTATTTATTTAAATTATCCTTTTTCCTAAATTAAATAAATATTTTATTTATTTAATTATCCCACTTCTTCTATTAATTATATAAATCTTTATTTATTTAATTAATTCATTAACCTTTTCTACCCATGACACATGTCATTCATCTCTTAATTCATACACTACCTACCTCTTTCATTATTTTATTATTTCTTTTACCTACCCTCTAATCATAGCTGATCTCCTTTTACACCTCTCAATCTTATCCCTCCATTTCATATAGTGTCTTCTATATAAGGAGATGCTTCCCTCGTTATAAACCCTAATTATTCATTCTAATGAATCATCTTTTATGCAATTGACTACACTACGATCCTACTTGCAACCACATTTCGTTCTTTGTTGAGCTCTTGTGCACATAAAATCTAAGAGCAAATACATCAAGCAAGATCAATGGAGATAGGAAGAATGGAGATCAAAACCCTATTAGACATGTGATGGTATAATCTTGGTGATTTTGTTTGATTTGCATTGTCTTAAGTAATCTTCATATGTTATGGTGGATCTTTGTTGTTGTTAGGCTAGGGTTTTGTGGTTGAATTCATTTAGCTTTTCAATATCAATATTGTTGTTATCCATTTTCACCATATACATTTTGGCACGCCCAGTGGGACTCTTGTCCCTTTTGCATTTAACATCCTTGTTGCAGATTTTGTATTTTGAAGTTGTAGATATGACGTTTTCGACAACATTTTGATATTCCCGCATCTGCGCACTTTCGAATCACGTTTTTGTTTTTTAGGCGCGTCTGCGACATCTGGAATTGCATCTGTGTTATTGGCAGTATTTTATTTTGCAGGTTCCGGGAAAGTGCGTTTGTGTTATTAAGTCGCGTCTACGGTGTTTTTAGCCGCGTCTGTGTCACGAAGTCATGTCTGTGTTGAGGGTAATCGCGTCTACGTTCACCAGTTTCAAATTTTGGGTTTATTGATTCAGTTTTGGGATTTTGCATTTAGGGTTTCAGATCTGGTTTATTTTGAGCTAACATTTTCAGATCTAGCTGACAAAACTGGTGTAGCTTGTCTTGAAAGCAAAATCGTTTTGTTGAAGGCCCCTATTTTCACAAAGTCTTTTGGGTTTAAAATTTACCTAACTTGTGTGCTTGCAGGAAGGGGTAATTATTTGAAACAATCTAAACTACTAACAACTCTTTGGTGCAGGTCCTTGGCAAGGGTTTTTGGATTTTTATTGTGTGCCTTGTTTTCATAGACTAGCAAACACTTCAATTGGTGCACTAAAATTGAATCATTGTCTTTTGTGTCTTGAGCAATAGGCTCTTTTTGTTTAATCTTTAGAGGGTCTATCTTCTCGTGTGGTCATTAGGACTACTAGTGAGAAGAGAACGAACCAAGTGGTAGCGAGGAAAACCCACCTCTTTCGAACCACTATAAACAAATGTATTCATGGTGAAAACTATGGATAACGTGTGCTAATTAGTTCATACCGACACTATGTCTCCCCATAAACCCGTTTGATCAAATTTATTTGATCAGTTGTAGGGCGTAACCCCTACCGGCTGGGAGCCTTCTGTATTTACAGAGCTGAAAGTGCCGCATGTATGGCCACATGAGCGGATGCCATTACTAGCACCTTTTTGTTTTAGAAGCCCAAATCCTTCTAGTTGTTGGGGCAGGAGGTCGGACCTCTGGTAGCGGCCCACACACATACGATTCTTAGTAGAGATACAAAGTTCACCACAGGGAGTTTTCGTGGGGACTGATGCTTGGCTGACCCAAGAAGTGAGTGTTGAGGGTGGAGCCAGTGAGGTCAAGCATCTAAGTATCCGCTCTGAATAGCATAGCCTCGGGGGTAAAACCCCATGTGGGATCAACAACTATTGTCTTGGCCAGCCATAAGAATTGTACTTGACTTATTTTAAACATTCAAAACATTCAAAACCAAACAACAAAACATTGTGTCTTTTGTGTCTTCAAGTGTATGCAAAACATTTTCACATCAAACAACACACTTTTTATTGGAGACATTTTTGAGTCTAGACACTTGCAGACATTGGGTCTTCATCAATACTGTGTCCTCTTGTCACGAAAAAATAGTCAAACAGTCAAATTTGGTCACAACAAAATGACTTCATAGATTGGAAAAATTGCACAAATTTTGCAGAAACGCGTCTGTGTCTGACATAATAGCGTCTGTGTCTGACATAATAGCGTCTGTGTTGTATAACCGTGTCTGTGAAGGATAGAAACGCGTCTGTGTTCCCAGAATCAACATTGCAATTGGAGATAAAAAAACCACATGAGGTAGTTAAGCCATGTCATGAATCCCCAAGGGTGACGTTGAACAACCAAGGGGACAAAGGAACCAACCTTCCAACAATCCCCCCAGCATGACTAAGAGATTCAAACCCGTGACCTAAACTTTGATACCACTTGTTGGGCCGAGGTTTGTCATTGTGCCAAAATATTGACCTATTAATGCCCAATAAAGACATTAGAGATAAACAAACCATGAGAGGTGGCTAAGCCATGTCGCAATTCCCCGAGGGCATAACTGAACAACCAAGGGGATGAAAGCACCAACCTTCCAACAATATTATCCTAGTTTCAAATAAAGAAGAGAAGGAGGTCACATATCATACCAAGCAAATTTGTAGAGAAAAACATTACTGATTGCTAGAACGAATTTGAAACTCAAGCAAAAATTTGTAACTAAAAATTTATCTCAAACTAACAAAATTTTTCTTTGATACAAATCTATCATGGAATTCCAAATAGCTCATTGACAAAGAGACTCTATTCTAAATTTGGCATCAAATGAATTCTAAAATCTCATCTATTTACTCACAATTCCAATTATTAAACTAAATACTAACTTGTTTTGCATTCAAGTCCCTAACCAACCATTTAATTATTCAATTGGATCTCTATAATCACTTTAAATTGATTTACTCTTCCATTATTCCTATATTAACCCCAAAGAAACTTTTTTTTTCTTTTTAAAAGTCAAGGATTATTTTAAATTAGGTGATTGGAACACTTTATTTTATTGGAAACAAGTCGAAATACATAGATGCTACCTTTATAAGAAGATTACAATAGCTTAAGTAAACATATATCTAAACCACAAGTTGCCTTTGACTAAGCAGCCATGTAGAAGGGATTTAGTCCGTCAAACTCACCAAGAGGTTGAACCTAGTCCGGACGCACCTTCAGAAGTTTGAACCTTGGTGGATTGTCTTATATCACATACCATCATCCTCACCAATTATACTCAACCAACTAAAACACTTTTTAACCCACCATGAAATATTTCTAAGGATTGTGTGGAATTAGATGCTATCTATAATGGTGTAATGGAACACAATATCATTTGCAATGTGAAAAAATAGATATTTACAATGGATTGCCTAATCTTGAAATTGATGTACTTGTATGCAACTCACATACAATTATTGTGATTGGTCCCAATCGGAATTGTCTATGCAGCAAACTAAAAAGCACTAACAAGACAATTTTTTGACATTTATTAAATAGATTAAAAATCAAAATACATTATGATCTGATTTTTAATCTATTTAATAAAAGTAAAAAATTCTCGTCTCTTGAACCAGTCTTAAACCACACACTAAGCAACATATTAAGTGTAGAGAATGTTAGTCAAAGTGTTTAACACTTTTAAGCCTAAAAGTATTTTCTTAATGTGACCACACATTAAGCAACATATTAAGCCTATAAAATGTCAGACAACTCTGAATATTTAACACTTTTAAACATAGAAATGTAAGCTTAGTATATGAGATTTAAACAGTTCCTCTTATCAATGCTTTTAATTTTCTCCATAGACATTGCCATCGTCTATTGCCATCCCAATCTTGGGTGGCGCAGGGGGGACAGTCCACTTGTTTGATTTTGTCAATCTGAACTGCGGTGTCATAAACAGAGCGCACACTCCAATTCGCTGGCAGTACAACTGCCTTGGGTGACACCAAGACAGAGCCATTATGTCCGATCGCAACAAAAAGCCTTAATGACAGAGCTCCTTGTGGAGGCTACTCCAAACTCCACACAGCGCCGTAGTTGTGCTTCATGTATTTCCAGTTCGAAGATCCCGCCTGCACTTTGCAATTTTAACTCATTACTTACTTATCTCTAGAACGGCTTAAATCACATACATAAAGCTTACACTTTTACATTTAAAAATGTTACACACTCAAAATTAATTAACATTTTTTAGATTTAATATATGATTTAAGACTGCGCTCCCTCATCTTAACTTTTATATTTGAAATATAGTAATAGGTATGTCGATCTCTAACCTGAGCAACATCCATGCCGGGTCTTGGTCCGGCCTCTCGGATGAAGTGGGGTGCATGGGCTAGGATGGGAGACAAGAGTAGCTCCAGTAAGATATCTGTCTGCCCTCCTTGGTACTGAAATTGCACGACAAGAAAGTATGGGGGACTGCTGATCTTGCCTATTGTCACCGTCATGTTCTACCCAGGATACTCACATGGTATTCTGTCAAGAAAATAAGAAAGAAAAGATTCTTGTCAAATGACCCATTTGCCTTAAACTCGATAAAACAGATTATTTTCCAAGTCTGGTCGGGACAGGCTTCTGCGAAAACAAAATTGGAGTAAAATAGAAATAATATTTTGCAGTCAGATTTAAATCATATATATTAAGCAACATATTAAGTTTAGAGAATGTTAATCAATTTTGAGTTTTTAACATTTTTAAGTTCAGAAATATATTGTTAGTGTGATCATATCTTCCTCCTTCAATCTGCATCCTCCATTATATCTACCTTCTTCCATATTGTTGAAACACTTCACCATTTTATCACATCATGTATACAAATCAATACAACATCATTATGTTGTTGCAATTTTGTGAGCACACATCACAATTGAACAACTTGGGCAAATCTACAATATGAGGAGATCAACATCATTGTCAACAATTTTTTTTGTGATTTGAGCTCCTTTCTGGCCTTACCTAATTGTTTGTTTTGAATCTTTTTATTACAATTTCAATTCCTTTGAAGACACATTTCATTACACACAGCTACTACATTAGGTTTCTTTGAACATGGTTCTCTAGTTGCGAGTAGTTTTGATACTTCTAAAATAACTTCTCTAGATTTTTTCACTTTAAATCCTTTCATAGTTGCCACATTATCCACTAGGGTTTTTGTAAATTAATGTGCAATCTCTTCATTATACCCATCGATTAACTAAACTCTATGTTGGGGATTTACAAATATCCTCAAAATGGCTATAATTACTGGTTAAGCTAGATTCCCATCAAAGAGTCTAGTAAAGTAAGTGTTACTTTTACTTTAATACTTAAGCCTTAGCTACCCTCTATAAATCATCATGATGGTTTGTTGCCTAAATTTCACTCTTTAACCTAATTTGGGTCTTACCTTGTAATTTTATAAGTTGAGTGAAATTAATTTAAGTTGCATTTATAAGCTTGTTGATTTCTTTAGTCAATTCTTGAATCCCTATTGGAGTCCGACAAGTCATTTTGAACTAATCCAAGTCCTCTTTTCCTTAAGTATCTTGTAAATCCTATCATTCTTGGTTGAGTTCTACTTCGAGCGACATTTATAGATGTCTACTTCAGCCTTTTATGAGTCCATTCCTTTGTTATATTGTTTTTTGTCTTAGTTCCAAATGCTATGTCATTCCTTGACACCCCATTTTGCACTTAGTTCTAGGTTCCATCTCCTTTGTCGAACTCCAACACATAAGATTTGAACTTAAATTTTATCTATTTGTGAAGATTTAGTTCAAATAATTGAAGTCTTGCAGTTAAACAGAGAATGTAAAAACTCAGATGATGGTTCTTGAACTATTGTTGGAGCCCAACCAAACAAGTGGCATCAAAGCACACAAAGGAAAGTAAAGTTTTGATGCATTGAAGGAAAAGTTAAAAAAGTAAGGCTAGAATTTGATGGTACTTTTGAAGATTGTTTACGAGGTATTTTGGGCTCAAGTTCAAGAACCAAGGTCACTCCCTGACACAATGGTAAGAACTAATCCTTTTTAAAGCATGAAGAAACCAAAGAAAGAAAACTTGTGTGAATCACCATTGAAAGCAAGTTCTAGAACTCATAAAAAATCCTGACAATACATTTGAAATCTCATAAAGTAACATGATGGCACCAAATTTTAAATTTTAAATTTAAGGCATTAATTGCAAGAGTAGAAGTAGGTGTGCATTGATTATACTTACAGAATAAGTTATTTATCCCCATTTTGGCCTTAAAATAAATCATTCAAAAGCTCAATTGTTATTAAAAGAAGAATTTGAAAAGGAGATCAAGCACTATGCATAAATTCAACATCTCTTACGATTGTTTCTAAAAAGGTGAGTCATCCAAAATTAGCAAGGTGCTTGTATTTGATTCAAAATTTGATATCAAGATTAAGGTTATATAAGGAAGTTACAATAAGAATCTTTTCAATTGATTTTTGTGAAATTCCTACAAATTCAAGAAAAATGAAATCTAAATACATAGGAGCTATGAACATTTGGACAGGTTGACTAGCTCGTTAGGTCATAAATAGGAGATATGAATCCTAGATACGTCAATTTATATGAGTTTTGACCACTAATGAGAAAACCAAACAAACATATAATCAGGTAGAGGTTAGAATAAAGTGGATTACTCGAAGAAGCCACTTTCTAAGTTGCTTCATAATGCACGGTGCTAGTACTAGAAAGCATTAATAGGAATAACCTTAGTACTAGGGAGGTGAGGGCATAAGATAATATGGTTTGCATAACCCTAGACCATGCCACCATCCGTTATTGTTTTTGTCTCCCAAATAGAGTGGTATACTCTTGTTAGGACTTAACATTATCACAATGTGAGTTTAATGAAAAGAAAACTCGTTGGATAAATATGATTTCAAAGGAATGGTTTGTTGTACCTAGGAGAGGAAAATCAAGGATTCCTAAAACCTTTCACAAGTCTAACCTCAAAGGAGAAATTATGGATATTATTATCCTTCTATTAGGTTAAGAGGAGATGAGGATGCCTTAAACCTAAATGAATGTACATTCTTCTTCGTTCAAGTTATCTGTGATGGAAAAATGTACCTTGATTGGGTGGGATTAATTAGTGATCATTTTCATGTACTATGATCACCCAATTCAACTGGAATAAGTCATTTTACATGCCATCATATATATTTTATGCCCTAGCATGCACTAGATTCTGGCTAGGATTGAGTTATGTGGAGGAAATATGATGATAACATTCAAATTTCTGATTTTTGTCTGGATTTACAACTGGAAAAGAGCTATGCCAATTTCAGAAGGATCAAGATGGGATTGGTAAGGGAGCTTAAAATGCATCTACAACAAAGAATCTCAGAAGAAGTTGCGACTCTAATCAATACATATGGGAGCTTCTTCATAGAAATTCTGACCTTTACTTACATATAGGTAGGAGGCTTTGATGGTTTCCCCTTGAAGCTACTTAGGTATGCCATAGATAAATGGGTTCTTATTGAAATTTGTAGAATTTTTTTGGAGTGAAGAAGAGGTGGACTAAAAGGAAGAATATATATGTATTAAGTTTCCTATCACTCTAGGCTTATATTCTTGCAAGATGCAATCAGATGCACTCAACTATATAAAAGACCTAAATAAGTATACCCTAGATACTTTTAATGTTGTAAGGTTACATTGTGACAACAAAAATTTTGTTAGGGACAATTTGTATTTGGGTCCTACATTTAATCACGTAGCCCAACTTGAGTATTATTAGGAAGATTACACTGATGATCTTGAAGTAAGGAGAAGAGATTGGTCAAGGATGACTTTGAAGCAAAATAAAATATTATCAATTAAGTTGGGATATAGCAAGAATTATAGATGATGCGTCTGATCTTATTGACCATGTGTATCTATCTAATATACAAGCTCAGCCCTTGGAGCCTATCAATTGGGATCAGCCAGAGGATGACAATCTTGATAGAAGGACAATAAGATGATGATGTGGGTAGAAAATAATAAAGGTAGGATTGCTAAGGCTACCTCACCTAAAAGAAACTAGACCTCGACACCAAGTGGCTCCAACAATGCCACCTCCCCTACATAAACACTTTCCACTCAAATGACATCCTCTATCACACCAGGAGGTCATGGAGGTGACAAATAACCTCCTAAGAATAACAAGTCTCCAAAGAAGGCCTGTGGGGAAGGTTCCAAGATTATTATATAAAGGGAAAAGGAGAAGGAGATTGCATAAAATACTAGTAAAGGATAGGATGAGGGAGGGAAAATATGTGGCAGAAGATGTAGGATAAGATGTTGTCACAATAGAAGTCAACAATACAGAGGACCTAAATGAAGGTAAACCTAGGCCTCCCTTCCCTTTTGACTAGAAGTGTATTGATAGAACTCCTCCTATTAAAATAGCCCTTTTATTCAGTCCTGAAGATATGAAGAGTGTTGTCAGAGCTCTATCATCCCCCTCATTGGTTGGAAGTCTCTCTCTCAAAAAATGAAAACTTGATTCTATTAGGTAAAAATCAAGGGATGATGTGCCACAATCTCCCTCTAATCCAAAAATCAAGAAGCTCAAAATGACTTCTCACCTAGTAGAGGATGAAACCTCTAATAACCTTTTCCTTGAGATTTCTCAACCCACTACCTAGAAAGATCTAAGTTAGACTATCATAGCTATATTTAACCTTACTTTCATATATCTAGGGGCCCTAAACATGTATGTAGATTTATATAATTTCTAGGTCACAACCACCTAGGTAATGCAAGAGGTCAAGGAAGAGAAGTTAGATGAAGGTACTGGTGGATACTTTGTCTGAATGTCTAAAGCCATTATTGAATCCACCTCCTCAATTTTTAGGCCCTACAAAAGGAGTAATCAACCTCAAATCATATGTAAATAAAGAGCTAGTGGCCAACCTATGATTGGACAACCATTTTGGTAGGATCGCCAAGGATTGGGTGAAGAAGGTGAAGGCTAAAGGCCTTCAATTTATCGATAATTTAAGAACGTCATACAATGAATTGATTCTACCAAGGAATATCCTATTCATCGAGATCAATAATTCTAAGATGGAAAAAACATGCAAGAAAAGAACTAAATTTAACCATGGATATCGACATTGCTGTGGTTGTTACTAGATGCATTCATCTTTCTTATGACACTATTTTCACTACATGGCTCCAATGTTTGGATTGGAAGCATCAGTTCTTGATACTAAACATCAAATTTAATAGAGAAAGTTATTGAAGGAATCCAATAAGATTCTCACTTGGGTAATTCAAGAATTTGTTGACATAGGTTGCTAGCTAAAAAGAAGAGATAATTTAGGGTATGCTACAGCTGTTGAGTTGAAGGCTAAATTTTAGAACACTATTGAAAGGTTGGTAGACCTGAATAAATTCAATGAGGAGAAGGATGGAAAGTTAGTAGGGATTGATGTATCTTTGATTCTATATGTCAATCATTATAAGGTGTTCATCCTAAAGGCAAAGTAAATTAGGAAGGGGAGGTCGTTGTGAGCTTTGCAAAATAAGAATGTAATCATTCCTAATGAGGATGGAATTCCAAGTATTCTCAAGGCTCTGTAGGATTTCAAGAACCAACAAATGCAGAAATAACCTACTCAGCCAGAAGATACACTAGCCACACAATGAAGTCATTCCTCATAATGCTAATTTAGTATCTTGCTTTAAGTTTTATGTCAATGTTGTAAAAAATTAATTATGTTTTTTATGATTCTTTAAAGAATAAATTTATTTAAATTATTGAATAGATAAATTTTGTAAGCTTTAAATATGTTGAAATTGGACATTGGAAGGAACTAGCAATTTTCGGTCCCCCTTATGCTATGACATATGAGTGTGACTCGATCAAATTTTGAAGATCAATAACGTTTTACTAAATTTATGAGCAACATTGTCTATGTGCATTGGAGTTGGATTTTTATTATGTTTGTTGTAAATCTTTGAGTTTGCACAAATATTAATGCGATATTCTCTTGAATGTTAATATTTATACAAGAATTAGTCATTTTCTCAAGAAATTAGTTGTTGTTTCCAAGTATATCAATTGTTCTACCCAATCATTGGTTGTCAATCTTTGAGTTGGTGCACATGAGTTTGGAATCTTATTCTATATATGATAATCTTTGTGTATTGATTTGTGATAATGTTATACATATTTACATATTTAGTTTTTTTAGATCTTTGTTATCCGTGTTTGTTCTATGGTGATAGGCAAATGTTAGTACCTTTACTAATTTCTGGATAAAGTAAACTCAATTTGTTTTATTTTTAAAAAATCCAATATTATGATCATATGAAGGGATTTGTACCTTTCCAAACTTTAGAGGGAAACTAATCAATCTAGTTTACCCAACTGTTTGTTAATAGTTTATCTTTGTGTTTGGGGAAAACATGGTCAAATTATTTATAATTTTAAAAAGGCAAATATAATAACCAACAAATTTTTTTGTGACTCTGTTGGGGAAAGAATAATAAGTTTTAAATTAGTCCTTGTGATGCATAAAAATGGTTCCTCCACGGGAGAATTTTTCATTTGTCATTCAACCTAACCCAAATTGGTTGCATGCAGAACAAGAGGACATTATTTCTTAGTTGAATACTCTTGTCTGGAGACATAGGAGTAATATTGCTAAGTATATGTGGGTTAACCTTGTGTTATAAGAAGAAGATAAAACATTAAACACAGTAGTGGTTTTCGAGATTGTAGTTGAGAGACTTTTTGTTGTGATTATAACAAGAGAACAAGCACAAAGACCCCAATTGAATCAAGAACAAAGGCCAGACTATAATGAGCCTCAAAACACATAGAGATAGATAGGGGTAAGGGTAAAATAATCCTATAAGTGTCTCATGGGGGCTTCACTTAGTGAACCTAGGTTATATCATGTACGTTCATGCAATACTAAAAAATCCCCCTATTTTCAAAAAATATTGTCATAAACTCTATTTTTATCACCCCCTCCCAATACACAACCTAAATTAAAAGCCCCTCTATTTTCACTAGATATTGTATTTTTTCATAGCCCGAATTAAAAACCCCCCTATTTTCACCGATAGGAAATATATTGTACCCTCATTTTTGAGATATTAAATCCCCCAATATGAGTGCACGTGATATAATACTACCTAGCCAGTGAAGCCCCCGTGAAGTGTCTTTAGTAACATTCTTTCACTCTAGTATTCAAAAGATTCACAAGAGGAGAACAAAGCAAAGGAGTAATAGACCCTATTTTTAGGAGTTAAAGAATTTTTTTTTTCAATGCACTGCCTTTGCATAAGGAAAAAATTAGACTACCTCCTCTTCCAAAGAAAGTAATCCAATATTCTAAATCTCAAGCATTAATATTATATAGGCTTAATCTCCCCTCTTTAGAAAATTTATTTTAAAAAATGGCAGTGCCTTCGAGAGAGACTATTGGCCCACTTAATTTGGGGGCCTAATTGAATGAGTTGTTGAAGGGTTTGAGGAATAATTTTCCAAAGTTCAAAGAAGATGACAAAGTATCAATAGGTGAGCATTTGGCTACTTTCTTCATCGCTTGTGGAGTGTTGGGTGTTAAACATGAGGATGTTGTAGTAAGACTATTTGTTGAGACATTGATTGAAGGTGTCACATAATGGTTCTATCATCTTCCAACAAGGTCAATTAGTTCTTGGGATGTCATGAAAACACAATTTCAAGCTAGATTTAAAAGTGCTAAAGATGAACATTCCTTATTGGCGCAACATACCAAAATTAAGAAGGAGATCCACGAACCAATGAGACAATTTTCTATCAAATTAAATAAGATTGTAAATTGTATTCCTCAAGATAAGAGGCCAACCCTAGATAATCAAAAGTGCTTCTTCATAAACTCCATACTATCAGATATAAACTTTCTTTTAAGGTGAGATAGACTGGAAGATTTGACAGCCACTCAGAGCACTTGCATATAGCTTGAGGATGATTTCATCACTGATAGAAAATATAAGAAGGAATTACAGTCTAGTAACCCTCATCCATCAACATCCTCGGACCTCATGATCCAAACATTGTAAAATGGCATCATTTCACTGAAGAGGCAATTACCAAAATTTGTCCAATATTTTCAACAACCATATCAAGATATTTCGATGAGAGGTCTAGGTTCAGAGCTTGGTAATAACAATGGCAATAGGAAATTACAATTTCCACCAACCCAATAAAGGTTGGTGATAGAAGCACCACCTAGAGCAGGTAAATGCAACATGTTTGAATCTTTCACTTGACAACTAACCATGATGCTAGTACCAACCTTGAAATGAGTAGATACATTCATATGCCTACTACGAATGGAGTACTAGAAGAAGTTATAGATGCAAGAGATATTCCAACTACAAGTGGCGACTCTATAATTAATTTGGTGGAATATGAATTTGATTCTGAAAGGGGAGGTAATATTTTCACTACCTTAGATGGGTTCTCGTATGTCATACTCACCAAAATCTAGCACATTACAAATAAAAAGGGTGCACTTGCATTTCAAAAGTCCAAAATTACCCATCTAAGAAACACCTCCCCATTTAAAGCTCCAAAAATCATTCCTAAAGTTTTGTCATCTTAGCCTATAGGTAAGACCACCAATAGTTCTTTTGACATTATTGAGTTTTGTGTCTTCTAAAATTTAAATCTTACTTGTTGAATATTTAAAGATAAACCCAAGTGAGTTAGATAGGTTAGTCAAATACGTCAAACCAAAAACTACCCTAACTAACCTATATTAAGGTCAATGTACTATTTATGACACATCTCCCTTGGGTCTTTCATTAAAAACTAAAATTCATATGCTTACTTTGTTAGATGTCAAGCCAAATCTATTTTATGTGTCTCTTTTCATCAACGGTCATAAGCTTAGCAATAGCACAATTGACTTTGGAGTTCTTGATAATGTGATGTTTGCCTCTATAGCTAAAGACTTGGGACTCACTTTGACCAAAACCTTTAGAATTTGTTATTCTATGGATTCTAAGGAAATTCCTTTGATAGATTGGCTCAAAGATGTACAAGTGTTATTAGATGCTCAACTAGGGAAAAGGCTCATGGTGACTATTCTAGTAGCAAATATTCCTTCAAATATGACATGATCCTAAGTAGAAGTTTTTGCAAATACCTAGGGGGTGAAATCCAAATGGACTTGTCACATGCCCTTATTTCGTTATGGAGCAAGATGGTTAAATTGGAACCTAAAGCCAAAGATAAGTTTAAAGTGTTTAAATCTGATGATCCTAGATCTCAGATACTTTATGATGATATAGAATTTGAGAATTATATGCCCTTCTCTAATAATCTACTAGTTGAAGAGTCATTGGGTCCTGACATTGCTACAAAACTAAGGCTCCTTGAGTTTGATGGTAGTTTCTCATCTTCTAGTTCTAGAGTAGGAATAATATTGGTCTCACCCAATGAAGAACATTTTCCTTTCTCTTACAAATTGGAGCTTAAAAACATAAACAATATTATTGAGTATGAAGCATTTCTTTAGGAATAGCCATGGCTAGGGAGAAAGGCATTAAGATGTTGATAGCAAGAGGAGATGCACAGATGATTGTGAAGCAAGCAAGTATCCAATTTTTTGTTAATAATTAAAGGCTAAAACATTACCACAACCAAGTTTGGGATGGAATTGAGGATTTTGATTCATTTTACATTGAAGCAGTTCCTAGAGAACAAAATTATAGAGCTGGTTGACTAGTTGTATCACAAATTTTATTTCTCTCTCACCCATATTTTTAGATGGATTCCTGTAGGATTGAGATGATATATCCACCAAATGTTCCTGATAATTTGGAATCTTGGCAGGTTTTTGAAAATAATAGATAGATTAGATATTTTTTGGAAAATGTTGAGGCATTTGTAGAAGCCTACTTTGAGGGTAGTTAACTTGATTGCAAAGAATTATAACCAAGCAAGAATATGAAGCTCAAAGAAAGAATAATACAACTCTAAGGTAACAAAATCCCTAAAGGAATGGTTTTACTAGAGTAGTTATTCTACAAGCATGATGATTATATAAAAAGAGCTTGTCTTAATCACATAGTGCCTCTGAAGAGTATGAAATTGTGAATATTAGGAACCCATAAAATCCAAAGCTAGTGTGCATTGGTATGTTTTATATGCCTATAGAAAAGGAAAGATTGATCAAGCTTTTAGTCAAGTATAAAGATGTGAACTCGCATAGTGTTATGATGACCTAAATAATTTCATGAATGGGTGATTTCAACATCATATTCCTCTCAAACAAGGAACTTCTCCTTTTTGGTAGAAGCAGAGGAATTATAATCCAAAGATCACTGACTCCATTTTTAGAGAAATAGATAAGATGTTCAAAGCCAGAATTATCTGCCCCATTCATCATTCCACATAAGTTGGGTACAAAAAAAATCCCTTACTAGGTGGTGCAATATAACTATGAGGTGGCATCAAAGAGTGTATATTCCCACCCTCTTCTAATATCCACCTATTTTTTCATGTCTCTTGCCTCAAGAAAGTTACTAGGAACATTTCTCATACACCAACAAAACTACAAACATATATTGGAGTAACTAACTAGCGTTCTCTAGAAGGAAATAATGTAGAAGGAAGAACGTAACTAGACAATTAAATGTTAGGCACTTTAAAATTAAACTAGATAGGTGATAGTATATTAACAATCTAATAGGGTGATAACAACTAAATCAGAAAGATAATGGTTGTGCGCACGCAAGGGAGGATGGTTTTGTGCACACAGGGGAGGATGGTTGTGCGTGCGCAAGGGAAGGAGGGTGGCTAGGGTTTCAAATATGGAAGCAGTAGATGAGGATGATGAGGACCCAGATAGGGAGGCAGTTTGTTTGGGTCCCCCTTTGGTTTTGCCAACTCCCATTTTTCCATCTATGGTCTTTGTTTTTAGCGGTGATCCTTGGTGCAAACCGTGGCAGTTCCTAGAGAACAAAGTTTGGGAAGGGAATTGAGGATTTTGATTCCTTTCCCATTGAAGTAGTTCCTAGAGAACAAAATTCTAGAGCAGGCTGACTAGTTGTATCAGCATTTCTATTTCTCTCTCACCTAGATTTTTAGATGGATTCTTGTAGGATTGAGATGATATATCTGCCAAATGTGTCTGATAATGTGGAATCTTGGCAGGTTTTTGAAAATAATAGATGGATCAGATATTATTTCAAAAATGTTGAGGCATTTGTAGAAGCCTACTTTGAGGGTAGTTAACCTGATTGCAAAGAATTATGTCCAAGAAAGAAGAAGAAACTCAAAGAAGGAACAATACAACTCTAAGGTAACAAAATCCCTAAAGGAATGGTTTTCCTAAAGTAGTTATTCAACAAGAATGATGATTATATAAAAAAGAGCTTGTCTTAATCACATAGTGCCTCTGAAGAGTATGAAACTGTGAATATTAGGAACCCAAAAAATCCAAAGTTGATATGCATTGGTATGTTTTGTATGCCTATAAAAAGCAAAGATTGATTAAGCTTTTAGTCAAGTATAAAGATGTGAACTCACCTAGTGTTATGATGACCTAAAGAATTTCATGAATGGGTGATTTCAACATCAGATTCCTCTCAAACAAGGAACTTCTCCTTTTTGGTAGAAGTAGAGGAATTATAATCCAAAGGTCACTGACTCCATTTTCAGAGAAATAGATAAGATGTTGAAAGCAAGAATTATCTACCCCATTCATCATTCCACATAAGTTGGGTACAAAAAAATTTTGCTTACTAGGCAGTGCAATATAAATATGAGGTGGCATCAAAGATTGTACATTCCAACCCTCTTCTAATATCCACCTATTTTTTCATGTCTCTTGCCTCAAGAAAGTGATTAGGAAAATTTCTCATACGCCAACAAAACTAAAAACATATATTGGAGTAACTAACTAGTGTTCTCTCCAAGTTTCCACATTTCAATCTTTGAGGATAATTTTTTCTCATATCATAGGGGAGGAAATATTACAAACTTCATTTTACTATATGTAATTGATATCAACTAATATTAGTCTTAACATACACATGCTTTGTAAGTAACCCATAGGTAATTATAAAATAATATGTAGATGCATATAATTTATAGGTTTTATCACTTGTTAGTTAGAATACATTATTCATCCCACATGTATAGGTAGACTCTTTATATTATAATAAATTTGTAAGTGGAGGGAACCTTAGATAGTTGCACTTATATAATATAATCTATATCCAAATATTTCTTTCTCTAAGTGGCACTATGAAGATAATAAAAATTACTATATTTCTTTGTATTCTATGCATTTATCTTTGCAATATCCTACTTTCCTATTAGGTTCATTATAAGTTAGACTCAGTACCTGAGCCTTTTCGCCCTTTACAAATACATATCCCTATACACCTAGTCCTATCAAATCCATTTACACACATCCTTTTACATTAGTCTTAATAATCCACTTAATCATTACACTTGTATATCCACCTACACCTATTTAGTTGTTTGTGTTGGGATCCAAGAACACTGAGAGGGGGGCAGTGAATCAGTGTTGTGTCGGAATGAACAGTTTTTAACTTTCTAGACCATGCATATATATACCAGTTAACAAATAAGCATATTACAAGAAGTAAATAAACCATCCACATAAATGTACACCATAACACACAAATTGTATATGTGGAAAACCTTAATGAGGAAAAACTACGGTGGGATTTGTGACCCACAATATTAGTTCACAGGCCATATGAAAAGATATTACATATAATAGGTGCATTCACTTGTAGGAAGGCACACTTACTAGAGCATACTACTCATCACTAAAGAGCCTCACTAACTACAACCTTTTTGCCAAAGTAAATTACTGAAAATGAACTCAAGAATGCATCTGCTATTCTAAATAGAGTTCCAGTTTTGGTTCTGCTCTGTACCAGTTCATAAACTCTGAACTGCTACTGGTATCACTTCTCCTCCAAGAATGATTTCCAAGCTATCTACAGATCATTGTATGATATAGCATTCGCATACAAAATGATCTCCATACATATATTTTGCATCATACAGTTCTTCTATATTCTCTTATATCCACACATATCATGTATCTTACTCTCTTACAAAAATAACCTAACAGACAGACCTATATACCTATTACAAATGATATGCCTTATGTCGGCTTACAATACATTTACAAAAATGATGGCCTTGACAATAATAATTACAAAATTATTTAAGTAAATCCTCCTTGATGTCGGCTTCCAAAGAAGTGTTGATGTCGGTGCCGGTGACAGTGTCGGTGGTGATGTAGCCTTGAATGCTCCAAAGCTGGTATCTATTGGTATTGCTTCCTAGTGTTGGTTTATGACTTCCATCATATCTTGTTGCCATAAATGACAACAAAATGAATCCAATGAGTGTCAATTGCCAACAATCTCCCCCTTTGGCATTGATGGCAACACTCATGTGAAAAATGGATTCCCTGCCGATATGCTCCCCCTAAGAAATACATTCTATCTAAAATGTGTTTTTCTGATATTTTTCACATATGAACATACTCCCCCTTTGACATTAATTCCAAAGACTAGTGAAAGAATTTAAAGAATAAAAGAATACTATTAGTTTCACTGGAGCTTTGCCATCTTCAAGATTTCTGGGTATGCTTTTTGCAATAACTAAAGATATGTATCCCAGATGGATTTGAAGGTATCAGAAATAGATGAAAGTCCACTTAGTAAGTGGGAAAGTGTTTCCTTCTCTCGGATATTTGCCAGTGTGGGTTTAGCTATCATATCCATGCATTCTTTCTTGTGAACACCCAATGAATCTAGTCTAGGACTTACCAATCCTCTTAGATTTCTTGCTCTTCTCATGATTTTGTCTCTCTCCTTCTCAAAAGAAAAAATTTGGTTCTCCAAGGACAAAATTTTTCCATCAACAGATGTGGTTAGTGTAGTCAATCCATCAAAAGAGTTAGCAATTTTAGCCATCTTATCATATAACTCCTTCAATCTGCTATCTACATTAGTTGTAAGACTTTCAATGTTGCAACACACTGTAGATATTTGTATGTTGTTTTAAATAAACCTCAATAGGGATAAGTTTGTCCTCAATTTTCTTCTTCCCTATCTCTAGAAGTTGATCAAAAGTTGTTCTTTTTGCTGTTGTAAAATTGTCCAAAGCCTGTCAGTCTGCTATCTAAATCAAAGATTGAATTTTTTTGGATATGTGCTTTGTTAGAGTATTGAGATTACCGGAAGGGCTTGCTCCATCTTCAATCTGACAGTCAGGTAATAATTTGTGCAATAAAGAGACTGATTGATCAATTAATCCTTTATCCATAGTACCTTCCTTCGATAATTTCTGAGTAGCCATCATCATTAACTCAGTTGGACTCAACTCAAAGACTAATTTCTTCTTAACCTGAGAAGTGTCAATTGCCAAAACCTTTGTCGGGGAATCTATTTTACCTGTTAGTATGGACTCAATGGTTACCTTGTCCATCTCAACCTCTATTGCATCGGTGGCTTCACCACTTGGTGCAGTGTCGGTTATTGTCGGTGGATTATTATCCATAGTATTTCCAGTGTCATGTGCATTGCCTTGCTAAAAAATGGTCTATGTTGGTACAAACTATACACTCTCCTTAGCTGTCAGTTGTGTTTGAATATCTATAGTTACTGTTGGTGGTGTCAAAACTGGAGTTGAACTCTCCAAAATACCTTTCCCTTTTGATTTGTCAGGAATGGTGGAAGATGTTGCCCTTGAAAATTCTTCTTGAGATGTGAGAAAGTCTAGGTTTTTCTGAAATAATTTTGTCCATCCCTTACTTGTCTCATTTACCACCTCATTTACTTTTCCCATCATAAGACTTATCTGTCAGGATTTACTACTGAAAATAGTCCTATTTGCAGTGTCAATACATCTTTTCATTTCCTCATTATTTATAGTACCACACAATTCCAAAAGTGCAACTTCTTTGATTTCCCTATCCCTCTTGACAATGTCAAGTCTCCTAGCTTCAAGTTTATTATACAAGGATAAAGGTATCTCCTTCAAAATTTTAATTAAGGATTTCTTATAGATGTCCATATATAACAAAATAGCCTCTTCTAATTCACTTTGTTCTTTCTCTTCTATATCTTCATAATACTCAGATATATTTTTCAACATTTCATCTTTTGTAATTTCATCAACAAGTTCAGCACAGGTCATTGTGATCTTACCGGTTCTAGTATCATCACCCTTATAATTTTTTCTTGTGGTTGTCGGTGTGACTAGTTTCCTCTTCCACATAGGATTTCTTGCCCGTGGTGGAGGTGCAGTAGGCTTAGTTACCTTTCTGACAAGTCTCCTCCTAGGCTCTACCTTCTTCTTCTTCTCTACCGGTGGTTTTACCACATTCTTGCTTTGTACCCTTCTGAAAGCCAGAGGTTCATTATCCTCAGGATCAAAGTCAGAAGTGATAGGGGAAATGTGAACTTGTGGCTTCTTCACTTCTGCAGTACCAACCTCTTTTGGTTTAGCTACCTGTTTATATTTAAAGCCTAGCTGAGTGTCTATCTTATAAAGCACATCTTGTACATATGCAGATGTCTTTTCTATTTTGTTCTCTCTTCTCTTCCTGTTAAAACTGGTTTTCACTTCAAGAGCCTTCTCTCATGTTGTACCAAAATGTTTTGTTTTATCATCTAATGGGGAATCTAACAACATCTTTGCATAGAGTTCAAAAATGCTATCATCTACCTCATATCCAATCTCAGTAATCCAGATTTGTCTCGGTTCAACTACTTCCATAAGAGTTTCATCAGTTTTTACCATGAAACAGATATTAGTGTAATACTTGTCCACAATGTTCTTTGAGATTCTCTCACTTTTCCTCATGTTTTCTTGAAAAGACTTAAAATACCCCAAAAGTTTCTCATCTCTATCGATACCTAGACTGGTGATAGATTCCTTGATCTGCATACCTATTGGTATGTCATGAGCCCAGTGCTTCTTCCATATACCAAGTAGCTCATTTAGGAAGTAAAGCATTAAACAAACAATCAAGTTTTCATACCTAAAGGTGCCTTTCTTGATTTCTTTGATCTTTCCAAGGTTTAACATCAACTCACTCCTCATCCAGTCACATAAATCATACTTCACATTATTCCTTAGCATCTGATATGCGGCATGAATGCATGAACTAGCAACAGAATTCAATTGGTTGGATTTAGTTACCTTGTAACCTATGATCATTCTTGCAAACTTTATATCTGTGTCAGTGATTGTGCTTATCCTCATTGATCTGTTGTTGGGTATAGCACTAGTGAGTTTTATGACCTCTGTGTTGGAAATTTTCTTGCCAGGTTCTTGTCCGACCCTGGGTAAGCCGATGATAGCCTGAATTGCCTCCTTCGTGATCATGTAAGGCCTATCTAGCCAAATAGAGTCATTGTGAACCTTGCTGAGAACGTATCTAATCACCTCATCCTTGAATTCTAGTATGTACAAAATACCAGTTAACCCTAGATCCTCAATTGCTTTGAATTCCAGTTTAATGGTTCCAGAGTCTCCCAATATCACAGATTGATACATTATTTTGATGTCTTCAGTACCCAAGTCCTCAAGGTTGTAGTGAATGTATGCCCTCACATTTTCAACATACATTACACCGTCAAGAACCCTAGAAAATGCTCCCGCAGAGTCTTCCTTTTTAGCAATTTCGGGAACCTCCTTAAAGAATGGCCTCAACCTATCCTTGACTTTGACAATGGTGGGATTTTCAATAAAAGTAGGTGTTGAAGATCTAGATGCCATGTCGAGAAATACCTGAGAGTGAATGTCGATGGAAGATTGATAATTACTCGAAATCTTTTCACAATGCTTCTTCTCACTCTTGATTCGCCTTTACTTTTCTTTGAATTTTTGAATGCTCAATGAGTGAAAATGAATTCACTTACCCTCTTTTATCAACAAATAAAACCCTAATTTTTTGTAATAAATGCTTCACCAACAACCCTATGGATGTCAGTTTCGCAGTTATGTGTCGGGTGAACCTTTATCGATGATGAACACAATTTTCTAGATCTCCTTAGATCTCTTCTGGGGTAATATGCATAATTTAGCAATGACTTTGCCAACCCCTAAGGCTTATGCCTCAGTTACCAATGGAGGAATACTCTGTTCTACTGGTGGAGTTACTGGTATAGATCCATCTCCACTTGGTTCTTCAGATTTTCTAACCCATCCCTTGGCATGATCTTGTTGTATTCCATCTACTTTCTTCTTTCCTTTCTCATTATTAACCGGTTGAGTCTTGCTTCTACAATACTTAGCAATATGACCTATTTTGTTGCATGCATAACATGTAACATTGTTCTTCTGAATTGCTTTGACATATCCAGTATCATTTCTTGACCTACTATGATTAACAAAATGTCAAAACTTTCCACATGCATGACATTTAACATTCATTCTACTATCTTATGATCTATGACCATATTTATTGCAGTTTGTACATTGACTGGGAATAGAATTGTAGTTTTGATTTACCTTATTTCTACATTGTTTAGCCATATGTCCAAACGTATTTCAAACAAAACATCTACCATTGAATTTATAAGCATTAGATTGCCTTACCGATTTCCTCTGTTTTGATGAGTTCTGCATACTGGTTGTTTGATCTTCATTTTCAGTACCAGAGCTTTCACCTTGTACAAATCCAAGTCCTCTAGAATCATCAATCTATCTTTGTCTTTTCAATAAGTCATCCAACTATGCAGCATTGATCCTAAACTTCTCTTTATACTCACTTGCAGTAGTCAGATCGTCTCTCGGAGTGGTTACTTGTCTTTCAAGTTCTTGTTCATTGTTTTGGGAGTGTACCAAATCAGTTCTCAATAGATTATTCTCATGAGTCACTCTGCACATTCATCAAATTTTTCCTTCAGAGATATAACCATATTATCATCCTTCTTCTTTCTATCCTCAATATCTTTTGATAACCTCATAGTCAGATCTTACATTTCATTCTTCATGAGCATGTTTTCTTGACTTAGTTTCTGACATTGTTCCTTAAGAGCATTTTTCTCCTCTTCATTCAGTTGTTGTAAAAGTTATTTTCTCTTGGCTTAAGTAGATGATAACCTTTCTTGCAGGATAAGAATGAATTCATTTGCAGAATTCAATTCCTCTTGCAATTTCAAGTTATTCACCCTTTCAGCATCATAATCCTCAAGAGTCATCTCAAGTTGCTTCTCCATAGCCATGTTCAAAGATTCTAGTTTTAGGATCTTCCTCAAGCTGTTAAACTATTTCCGAGGTACCAAGCTCTGATATCAATTGTTGGCATCCAAGAACACTGAGAGGGGGGGGTGAATCAGTGTTCTGCTGGAATGAACAGTTTTTAACTTTCTAGACCATGCATATATATACCGGTAAACAAATAAGAATATAACAAGAAGCAAATAAACCATCCACATAAATGTACACCATAACACACAAAGTTTATACATGGAAAATCTCAATGAGGAAAAACCACGGTGGGATTTGTGACCCACAATATCAGTTCACTAGCCATATGAAAAGATATTACATATAATAGGGACCTGCACTTGTAGGAAGGCACACTACCTAGAGCACATTGCTCATCACTAAAGAGCTTCACTGACTACAAGCTTTCTGCCAAAGTAAATTACTAAAAATGAACTCAAGAATGCATCTACTATGCCAAATAGAGTTCTGGTTCTAGTTCTGCTTTGTACTGGTTCATAAACTCTGAACTGCTACCAGTATCACTTCTCCTCCAAGAATTTTTTTCAAGCTATCTACAGATCATTGTATGATATAGCATTCGCATAAAAAATGATCTCCATATATATTTCGCATCATACAGTTCTTCTATATTCTTCTACATCCACACATATCATGTATCTTACTCTCTTACAAAAATAACCTAGCATACTAACCTATATACCTATTACAAATGATATGCCTTATGTCGGCTTACAATACATTTACAAAAATGTTGGCCTTGACAATAATAATTACAAAATGATTTAAGTAAATCCTCCTTGATGTTGGCTTCCAAAGAAGTCTTGATGTCAGTGCTGGTGTAGCCCTGAATGCTCCAAAGCCAGTATCTGCCAGTATATGCTTCCTAGTATCGGTTTATGACTTCCATCATATCTTGTTACCATCAATGACAACAAAATGAATCCAATGAGTGTCAATTGCCAATAGTTTGCCACATGGATTTGATCATTATTCCATTTAAGATCAAGTTTTTTGTCCTAAACATGCTTATGTCCAATTTAAAATTTAAAAATCAAAGTTGACAACCTATCCCTCTTTACCCTTCCACCTAAAGTAGACTAATTGCATGCTTAGATTAGTGTTATATGCTAGTATTTTAAGATATTCAACACATTTAATCTAATCATCTAAGAATCAACAAAGAATAATATAAAGGTTATAAATAAATCATTCTAGAGGACAATTAATAGTGACAAATTTTGATTTGGTTCAATAAAAAGAGAACAATCTATATACTTAGTTGAGCTTCCCTATTATTTTCATTATTGTTCCATTTTTTAGGATTAGATTAGACAATAATTCTTTGTGATGTAACAACAATGCTTTAAGATATTTGAAATATTGCTAGTCTGTAAACTTTTAGATATAGAAGAGAATGTCACATATCATATCAAACGAATTTGTATAGAGAAAAACATTACATATTTCTACATTGATTTAAAAACTCAAGCACAAATTTACAATGAAAAATTATCCTCAAACTCATGAACTTGCTCTCTAATATAGATCCAACATAGAATTTCAAGTAGCTCATTAACAAAAAAAAGCTCTATTTCCAAATTTGACATCAAATCAATTCTAAAATCTCATCTATTTACTAACAATTACAGTTATCAAACTCAATATTAACTTCTTCTAAATTCAACTCCTTGACTTAGCATTTAAATATTCAAATCTCTTATCTCTATAATCACTTTAAATTGATTTATGCTGAACCATTATTCCTAGATTAACCCTTAAGAAACTATTTCTTTTTCTTTTTCAAAAGTTAAGGATTATTTTAAATTAACCGATTAAACCACCTTTGTTTTTATAGGAAACAAGTTGGAATACATAGATGCCACCATCTCTAACTTTATATAGTGGATTACACCCATTTGAGTAAGCATACTTTTAAGCCATAAGTCACCTTCGACTAAGCAGTTGTGTGTAAGGTGATCTGGTTTGTCAAACTCATCTAGAGGTCAAACTTGACCAGAATGTATATCTAAGAGTTTGAACATTGGTTGAGGATCTCATATCACATACCATCATCTTCACCAATTGTACTCAACCGATTGAAACGGACGGCTTAAATCACACACACTAAGCTTTGACTTCTATACTTAAAAGTGGTACACTCAAGATTGACTGACATTCTCTAAACTTAATATGTTGCTTAGTGTGTGGGGCTTTTAACTGACCCAATTGAAACACTTTTCGACCCACCCTGAAATACTAGAATTAGTATATATAATGTTGTAGTGAAGCACAATCAGTTTGCAACGTGTAAAACAGAAATTTACAAGAGATTGCCTAATCTTGAAATTTATGTACTTGTATGCAACTGGCATAAAACTATTCCTATTGGTCCCAATCTTCGGTGTCGCAGGGGGAACAGTCATCTTGTGGGCAAGGAGAACAACCTTCTTGTTTGATGGCGGTGATCTGAACTCCACTGTCGTAAATAGAGCCCACTTTCCAGTTAGCAGGGAGCACAGGTCCCTTGGCCCACACCCAATAACCATCGTATCCGCTTGTAACAACCAGCCGTAAAGATAGAGGCCCCATTGGAGGCTGCTGCATACTCCACACTGCCCCATGGTTGCGCGTCATGTATTTCCAATTCGAAGATCCAGCCTACACTTTGCAAATTTAACTCATTACCTACTCATCTCTAACTTTTAGGTTTGAAGACACAGTAATAAGTATGTCATGTGTGTCTCTAACCTGAGCAACATCCACGAGAACGATATCTGTCTGGCCTCCTTGGTACAGAAATTGCACGGCAAGAAAGTATGGGTAATTACTGATCTTGTCTATTTTCACCGTCATGTTCTGCCCTGGATACTCACATGGTATTCTGTCAAGAAATTATGAAAGAAAAGATTCTTGTCAAATGATCCATTTGCCTTCAAATCGATAAAGCAGATTATTTTATAACTCTGGTAGGGGCAGGCTTCTGCCAAAACATAATTGGAGTAAAATTGAAACACTCTTTTGTTTGTGTGGCCACATGGTGAAAATTCAAACTATATGATTTAAGGCCAATTACTAACCGTTTGTACTCGATATCCACAATGCCCATCTTCAGAAGCTTAGAAGATTTTGTGGGTTGCGCCATCTTTGAGAAGGTGCGACTGGGCAGCACAAAATCCGTCTGATTGTCTTGGGTGAAGTCTGAAACCACAACTTTTATCCCTGATTCGCTGCAAATCTCAGGATCAGTGCATCTTATCTGCAAAGATAACAGTTTTATCACATGTGATCTAAAATTTTGATACAAATAAATAATATACAATTATCTAAAAGCACAACACGATGTTTACGCCTTAAACTTATTATTCCTGATCCCAAGGCAGAAGTAAAAAGCAAAAGAAATTGTGACTGATTGGTTCATACCTGATAGCAGCCGCCACAACCAACCCCTTCCCTGTATATTTTGGCGCTCGCTGCGGCCACATCTCCATTGTTCACGGTTGATGCAAAGGATTCGTATCCACATGCTCCCACTGTAATTTACAATAGAATATTATTCAGATCTAAGGATAAGCTACTCTGCCAAGAAAAGAGATTTAAAGGCTTATGAAGTTTATACTTACCATTGATAGCCTCGGAGGAAGAGTAATAGGATACTTTTGATTTGTGAAGACAACGATCACAGCAGAAGACTGGGGGGAAGATGAACATTAATATCCATCCTGCGCAACACACAGTTTTCAACTCCATTGTTATGTTTCTCTGATGGAAAGTAGGGAAATCATACAAGGCTTTATAGGGAAATGAAATGCAAGAAAGACGTGTGAAAGGCAAGCAAATCTGATTTAATCTCAGGAAACAAATATCTGCTCGCCAAGTATAATCCTACATCCTTTTACACTTCATCCTACATCCTACATCCGTATGGAGGTGCTTCGGCACGATAATAATAAGAATACAATAAAAGCAAATATACCCAACCAGTATCTCTAACTGTGCTTCGGCACGATCAGAATATAATAAAAAGCCATTTGACATATTAATACGACCACTACACCGACGGCTGACGAACAGTCGGCTCAGTTATTATATTTCGGATTTGAATGCGTGCTGTAAGCTACCATAGATGCACTCAGTGCGATACACATATATATAAAGTGCCAATTGACGATGGACCTGAACGGATTCTGCACAAAATCTCCGCGCTAGTTTTGTTTCTTTTATAATCTTTCATTTCGCGGAACCGGTTTCATCATCTTAGGTGTGAAACTGAAAAATAGATGGTATCTATGAAAGATTGGGAAAAAAGAACCTGTATTTATTGAAGTAAAAGTATCATCCAAACTGAATGATATTTTATCATAGAGTGTGCAGCGTATGAGGATATATGTATTCAGTTTGAAAACAATTTGAAGGTGGGCAATCTAAATGAACTATTTGACAAGGCAAGGCTTCACAAAACAACAAATTTCTTGGTCAAGTTTCATAATAGACGAGTAGATGTCAAAAGGAATTTGAAAATGTGTTATTTTTTTGTCTTTTGGTCCCTTAGACCACTTGGTATCATAGACATCATTAAAATTCCTTCACTCTTTCATTCTTAGCTTGAGTACTCATTTATGAGGGATGTTGCACATGATGTTACTTCTAGGTAAATGCCAAACCAAACTAAATAAAGAGAGGTTTCTTTCATCTCATGGTTATTATTAAAAATCAACCTTCCGTTCATTCATTAATGTGATTGTGTATGTTCTTATAGTTTGTTATAGTAATTTAGGATCTTATACCTTTTATTTTGAACAAATTTATTTCAAAAATGTCTATCCATCATGGATGTTTAGCCAACGTTCTTTGTGTTTGTTGTTGAGGATTTTGGATGTGTTTTGGTCAATTTTGTTTTTTCAACATATGGTCAAATGTTTTTTTGTTCAATTCCTCAACTTAATTATTGAATGGGCATCTTGTTGATGACTATTATCTTACTTTTTCTGGAAGATGAAGATACATCAAACAATCCCTATATTGTTTAGATATTTTGTGCAAAACATTAGGTTCCAACATTCAATTACATAAAACTCTTTATTTATAGTTATTCTTTCTCACCTAAGCCTCATTTGCTTCACACTTTTGAGTACAAATAGATTGAGCAAGAGGAAATTTTTCAATTCCTAGGGAATTTTTGTTTCCTTTCAAGTCTTCCACATTCTTTATGGTAGGTTGTTATCTCCATAATTGAAAAGAAGTTGGCTTACTAGATTATTGAGCCCCTCTCTTTGGTAGGGAATTCCAAGTGTGCTTAAAGATCTTGGTGACTACTCATGTCTACTATAGTCTACTATTTTTTTGGAGTTCTTCCTAAAGCTTCCTACTAGAAGCTTAAAAATCTTCTTAAGGATATCCATTGGGCCTCTTCTAAAAACCATAGAGGTTTCCATGATGTGGATTGGGAGCTCAATATCTCCTACATGACTCTGTGGCAATAGGTTTAATTTAAAATCAATGAAATGGATTATCCTTCTATGCCACATGGATCATCTAAACTCTTTAAAGTAGTAAGACCTAGAAAATCTTGGTGTATCATTGTATCTCTACAAGTGTTCCTTATAGGAGGTAATCTTAGAAGGGGATTAGCCTTCTTAGCATGAAGGATAATTTCCAATTTCATGGTACTTTTGTGATAAAAATAATTTGGAGAAAATGGAAAGCCATCAAAACTTGGTTGGTTTGGAATGGCAATTAATTTTAGAAAAGATTATTTATTAACTATCTATAAGGTGGTCACTTTTTATCTCCCTTCAATATTGTTCTCTATCTAGGACTCCATTGTTCCATGTCTTGAGTTAGTTCAAGGAGGGAATCAACCCCCTTTTTTATCCTTTTTCCATAAAGACAAATATCTTTCTTGCTTGGCCTAAAGCCAAAGTCAAGTTTTAATTGTACAATTAGGACCTCAAAAGCTTCTAAAATTCATTATCTAGGTATAATTCATAATATTTCAAGAATTTTTCTTTAAATCCTAGTGCAAAGATTTATAATGGTTTTATGACACACTAAAAGTCTCAATTATAACCTCATAAGGGTTATTCCTATCTCTCTTTTCATTTTCCCTCAATTATTATTTAAAACCAAAAATTATTGTGATCATCTTTGAGTTATTAACATTGTACATTTCAAACTATTTGGTCTCCAATTTACTTGACTAAGGGAAGTTCAACATAGCAAAGGTAAATTTGGAAATGATGTTTCTATAGAAAATCATAAGAGAGAATCTATAGATAGGAATAACCTATAAAACTACTTTTATCAACACAAATCCACTTGCTTATGTGAGCCATCTTTCTTTCCAAGCTTCTCATATCATTGGTTTTTTCATTTCAAGAAACTAGTCGTTTTTCTCTAAAAACATGAGGAAAATACATAGGTATTTAGGAGCTACCCTCTCTTAAAATACATCCATCTATAGAGAAAATATAATTCCTAGACATTAACATTGAAGCAAAAGATTAAATACATTTATCTCAATTAACTTTTTGCCCCAAAGTGTGCACATAATCACTAAGAAACCCCTTGAGACTACACACTCCTAGATAGAACATGTAACAATTGTGCTTGGTTTATCTTCTTCGCAAGAGGATAAATGTTGATTGTAGACATTGGACTATATTTTGTCTTCAAGCACCCACCATTTCTATTGGACATTATACATTATATGGGAGTTATCTATTCTATCTCTTTCCTTCCTATGGAGGTATACCTGATTGTATACACATGAAGTATATAGTTCTTAGGAGGGAATCATTGAGTCCTCCATGCATCATCTTGTTATTTTATTTTCTCTCTTTTGGAGAGGGGTAAATTGTCCCGCTGGGTTTTCTTCTTTTCTCCAATTGTGAGAGTTGCATTTCTTTGCATTGGTTTGTACATGAGTACCTAATTGGGCCTAGTTGTCAGGTCTCATTCATGCATCCATTTTTCTCTCATCTATTAGCTCTTTAGCTTACCCCCAAGTTAATCTTAAGAGGGGTGTTGGAGTAATTTTAGGATATTTATCTAATTATTTATTAATTAGGTCCTTTAATTACTTTTTTACTTAAGCTAATATTGGGTGCCTTTTTAATCTACAGTTTGTTTTTCTAGATGTAGTTAATCTTAATTTAGCTCTTACTTTTCATTTCTTTAGTTCTCTAATTTTTAGCATTAGGTTTTGCACTTAGGGTTTCATTCATCCTTTATAAGGATTCATCCATTCATTGTAATTGTACCTTGAATATCAATTGTGTAACAATACATAATTCTCTATTTGTTATAGAGAATATAATATTTGTATGATCAACCACAGGAGTCAAGATTCATCTGCAAGCAAAACACCTATCGCACAAAAGAGATCAAGCAATGATTGTATGCTCTATAAAAGCCAGAGGGCTTTGTATTATTACACAATTTATATTAGAGATACAATATTGGAGGTACAATTACAATGAATTAATCTTTATAAAGGATGAATGAAACCCTAGGTGAAAAACCTAATGCTAAAATTAGGAGAACCAAAGAAATGCAAAGTAGGAGCCAAATTAAGCTCAACTACATCTAGAAAAGAAAACTCTAGATAACAAAAAAGTACCTAAGTTTAGCTTAAGTGAAAAAGAAGTTAAAGGACCTAATTAATAAATAATTAAATAATTATCCTAAAATTACTCCAACACCCCCTCTTAATATTAACTTAGGGATAAGTTAAAGAGCTAAAAGATGAATGAAAAATGTGTGCATGAATGAGTCCCAACAACTAGGCCTAATTAGGTACTCATGTACAAACCAATGCAACTCTCACAACTAGAGAAAAGGAGAAAACCCAGTTCTTGACAAAACTCCTTTCTAAAAGAGAGAAACTAAAATAAAAAGAGGGTGCATGGAGGACTTAATGATACCCCTCAAGAACTACATACATCATGTGTATACAATCAAGTATCCCTCCATAGGAAGGAAAGAGAGAGACTACATAGCTCCCCCATAATGTTTAATGTCCTGTAGAAATGGTGAGTGCTTGAAGACAAAATATAGTTAATTTACAATATTTCTACCCTTGAGAAGAAGATAAACCAAGTACAAATGTAGGAATACTTCCCATTTTGGATAATAATTGGTATGAAACAAAATCCAAATGTAGGATGATGATGTCTCTGAAATATACTCATGTGTCACCAAGACCTTGGAAGATGATGCCATGAACCAATCAAGTGCATACCCAAACACAATGGAATGTGACAAAGAAGGAACCACTAGAAACTAATCTTGAACAAGCTCCAAAGACAAATAAGATGTGACAATAGGAGCATCACAACTATCATCAAATATGAGAGATAAACCCTCAAATGTGTCTCCCAAATGTAAATGTGAGACTTCATAAATAACAAACCAATGTTTTTCAAATAGGAATCCAATCAATAAAACAAATAGATGAGTTGTCCTTCTTAACAAGAATAAGAGTTTCAAACAATGAAGGTACAAAAATTGTCTCTATAGGTGAAGAAGAAACAACTTAAGATTTTAATGCACACTCAAGCAAGAGTTGAAAAACATTATGTGATAAATTAGGACACATTTCATGCCCATGATTATTTCTCCCACAATATTTACACCTAAAAAACTTATACATGATTCACTCCTCAAAATAATCGCCAAAAAATATACAAAATATAAACCCTCAATACAAATAGAGACCTCATTTGCATGTAGCCCAAAAGGAAAAAACATTGATATCTCTAAGTACTTGATAAAAATTCCACATAAAAGGACCTAATATTTAAATAGGGTAATTTAAGATATTTTTGAAGATGTGAGGAAGTTGAAAAATAGAGTCCAAATATCAAAGATATGGTTGTTGGAATCAAGGAAGACTGAGAGGGGGGTGAATCAGTGTTCTGCAATCTTTGACTTTATTAAACTGTTCTTTCAACCACTTAATGCATTTAATCACATATGTCTACTAAACATCCTCGATCACAAAACCAATCACATATGTCTACTAAAAATCCTCGATCGCAAAACCAATCACCAAAACCACTCCATCAAATCCGCACAAAGATTTATCATGCTAGTCGGTTATTCTACACTGTCAAACCCAAAACTGATATACTGGATCTTCTAACTCGCACACCAATCATAACCAGAGGCTAGAATTATGGAATAAGGTACTCCATACATCCATTTAGCTTCACTTTGATCCACAACACAAAATGTTAACTCCAAACAAAATACCAACCAAGATATCAAACACTGTCGGATGCTATATTCTAAGCTTGTCAGACTTAAACCAATCTTCAATCTGACTTTCGATATGAGCAAATCATTCACTGTGGATGGGTACACTGACTTGGGTTGCCATCAATGACAACACCAGATGACTTGTGCAATGTCTCTTTCCAACAATTGCCTTGGAAGCACGAAATTGGAGGCTAACTTTGGAGTCCTAGTACAAAAAATTGGTGTAGAACTTGATCAAACCACCTAGAGAATTAGATCACCACCGGAATCTTTGACATTATCTCATTTTCCTAATTTTGACCTCATATGAAAAATTTATGGGCAAAAAACCAATGACATGTCATTTAAGACTTGAAGGGTTCCCAAAAATACAAAGTTTCTAGAAATAGCAACTTTTGGAAAAAAGAAAATTTCCACAAATAGAAATATTTTTAAAAAAATAGAAAATTTCCTAAGACGAAAACTTTTGGAAAATATAAACTTCCTGAAAATTTATGTAAAGAATTTTCTAATCTCCGATTTCAACAAATTGACATGCGGTTTTAGAGTTCTCGGGCCTTTTGAGCACAATGGTGACCTCTTTTTGCTCCAAATTGCCCATATTTTTTAGCTTCCCTTATATTTTGCCTCTATTTTTGTGCCCTTGGCCAATTTAACCCAATTGCTCTGATTTTGATGAAACAATAGGGTAAGTGCAAGAAGTTGTGTCCACTTAATGTGGAAGTTTTGTACTTAGAAAAAAAGTGCAAATCAGGTGGAGCGGATAGGCGATGAAACGGGATCCCGATTAGGCACGGGATCCCGAGCCTAAAAATGATTCAAGATCCCGTATGGTTCGGGATCCCGAGCCTTAACCCAAAAATGGGAAATGGGATCCCCTTTCGTAAAACTTATAAATTTTTTTTAAAAACGTGACCCGGTTCATTTTTTCTAACCGAGATCCTGATTGTAGCCTCCACCAAGCCCTCCAGGTAGGTCACCTACTCCATTTTTTTCCAGTTTTAGTTTTTAATATCTTTTTTCCAATCTGGCATAATATTTTTTGAGTTAAATTAGTTTTTGAATTGATTAGGAAAAAAAATTGAATTGATTAGTTTAGGTTTTAATAATTAAGAAAATTTTGTTATATATATTTTTATTTTGCTTGATGAATGAAAATTAAAATGTTGATAATATAAACCAAAACCAAATCAAAAATCAAAACGAAAACAAAAACCAAAACAAACATCAAAACCATAACAAAAATCAAAACAAAAACAAAAACAAACAGGAAAACCATAACAAAAATCATTTAATGAAAACCAAAACCAAAATGACAAAAAAAAATGAAAATAAAAATATTGAAAAACCAAAACGTTTAAACACCAAAACCAAAACCAAAATGAAAATGAAATTGTTGAAAAACCAAAATGATATTTAAATTATAATAGGACCTTTTAAGACCCCTTATGACCTATTAGGACCCCTTACCCCTTAAGACCCCTTAGGTTATATTATGGCATATTAGGACCTATTAGGACATATTAGGTCCCATTATGCCTAGTAGGACCTATTTGTCCTAGTAGGACCTATTATGACCTACTAGGTCCTATTATGGCATCATATGACCTATTAGGTCCTATTATGCCTAGTAGGACCTATTAGGTCCAATTATGGCTAGTAGGACCTATTATGGCATATTAGGACCTATTAGGTCCTATTACAGCATATTAGGACCTATTAGGGCCTATTTGTCCTAGTAGGACGTATTAGGATCTAATAGGTCCTATCATAGCATATTAGGATCTATTAGGACCTATTAGGACCTATTATGACCTAGTAGGACCTATTAGGACCTATTAGGTCCTATTGTTCTTATTAGGACCTATTACTACCCCTTGAGACCCCTTAAGACCCCTTAGGACCTATTAGGACCTATTATGGCATATTAGGACCTATTAGTTCCTATTATGCCTAGTAGGACCTATTACAACCCCTTAAGACCCCTTAATACCCATTAGGACCTATTACGACCCCTTAAGACCCCTTCTAGGACCTATTTATCCTAGTAGGACCTATTAAGACCTAATAGGTCCTATTATGGCATGTATTAGGACCTATTAGGACCTATTAGGTCCTATTATGGCATATTAGGACCTATTAGGTCTTATTGTTCCTAGTAGGACCTATTACTTGACCTAATAGGTCCTATTATAGGGTAAGTGCACCAAGATGGTGTGCAAAAAGGGGGATATAAGTGGACACTTTTTTCCCAAAATCAGCTAAACCTAAACTTGGAGGAGAAATTTGAGAGACATCCACTCAAAATATGAAGATACTCAAACAACAAAGATTGTAGTGTTGGCAAATTGCAGGAATTGATTATGTGTTGTATTGATGTTTTGTCATTGATGGCAACACCAGCTGTTTTGGTTGTTTGCCAGCTTCCGGTAGGTTCCGGTAGAGCGGTTGGATTATGATATTGATCTGGTATGCTCTGGTATGCTTTGGTATGCTTTGGTTTGTGGAATTGGTTTGGATATATCATTCATGCTATCTAGATGCGTATCACGGTCAGTTGGTTCAGGATTTGATGACTCAAAAGCTATCATTTGCTCTAGTAAGCCTTTTGGTCACTAGTAAGTGTTTTACCGGCAAATCTTTGTTGAAGATCTTCTGATGCATTTGATAAGTGGTGTTGGTGAGGCTTCTAGATGGTTTTCGAGATGCAGTTGGTTATATTGTTTGTGTTCCTAATGATTGGTGGTGTTGGATTTGATTTATGGTGACCTATTTTAGGTCCAATCTTATTCTACTAGGTTATGGACTAGTTTATGTAACGTGTTGGTGGATGATCCCGATGCGTTGTCAGATGGATTTATTGATTAGATTATATTGTTTTGGTCTTAGGCCGACTTGGTTGATCATTAGTTTGCAGTTTTATGTTATGAACTTATTGTATTATCTTTTAGGTCGCCAACCTAATTGTTTAGGTCCTGGGGTTGGTATAAATATGATGTAAGATCTCTTTGCAGATCATGGGTTATGGGTTATGGGTTATGGATTATGTGATTATCTGTGTGCAAATAAGGTTGTAATAATATGCAAAGGTTTTGGTTGATCATAGGTGATCGAATTGGGTTTGTAAAAGAGGTTTAAGACTTTCGATATTGAGCTTAACCAGAACTGTACTCAAGCATAGGAGATGTTATTTTTTCAATTCACTCTTCTTTTTGGATTGTAGTCTAGATTTCATTGTAGTCAATGAGGCTCCTTTAGTGATGAGCAGTGCGCTCTAGGATTTTGGCCTTCCTGCATGTGCAGGCCCCTCTTTTTGTAATCACATACTTACTGTAGAAGTATTATCTGACTGTGAGTAGGCTTCCCACCAAGGTTTTTCCCTTTACCAAGTTTTCCACGTACAAATATTGGTGTTATCTTTTGTGGATGGTCGGTAAATGTTTTGTGGCTTATATTTGTTCCTAACTTCTATATCTGCTATTATGGTATTTGGTTTATGTATTCTGGTAATAAGGTTTTAAATCTTAAAGTTCCATAATCTGTTGACAACTGATTCACCCCCCCCCCCTCTCAGTTGTCCACTGGTTATTTGAGTTTTCTAACATGTATTACTCTGAATCTAGTTTCCAAACTACTAAATGTTTTCAAAATTGGATAATATTAAGGGGGTCAAATCCTTCGCCCATGAAAAAATAGTCCCTGATTTTTTCTGAAAAACATAAATCCTTTGGTAGAAACATAGCTAAGAGTGAGCACTAGAAGTTGTGTATTTTTTTGTAATTTTTGGCTGAGTACTTTTTTTTATGATTTTTTGAGATGGGCACATCCTGAAAATCAAGCACCTGTTTGAGCATGAAGCATGACTTGCACCAAAATAATCAAAAATACAAAAAAAAAATTGTAAGTGTAAAGACTCAAGTGCAATACAATAATATATGTTTTTTTTTAAATTTGGAGAAGTAGATCAAAAGTTATTAGACAAATGGTACACATATGTCTCTAAGAACTATGGAGACACTGGTAAAAGAAATTCAAGATTAATATGTTAATGTTGTTTAAAAAAAATTTAAAATATATGGTTAGGAAGCTCAAAAGATGGGCGAAAAAATGGTAGAAATTTTAGATATACCCAATTGATGAGGTTTAAACTTGATGATGACAAAGTCGAGAAACCATTTTGATAAAACAAAACACATCAAAAAGGAGGGAAATTGAGGGAAATCAAACTTCCAACCCTCAGCCTTGCCATCCAAGCCTAATCACAAGCCTAAATGCACTAAACATGTATGGGTTTTGTTTTACTAATAGCGTGTATGGGGTTTTTAGAAACAATAGTGTGTATGGGGTTTAGAGAGAACAAAACCCGTACGTGTTATGTGAACATAAAGACATCATAATATATAGAAATACATATGTATGTATATGTATATAATATGTGTATGTGTATTTATACATATATGTATGTATACATATGTGTATGTGTATGTATACATATGTATGTATGTATATAATATGTACATGTATAATATGTATATATATAAAATGTGTATGTGTATGTATACATATATCTATGTAAAATATATGCACATACACTCTCTCAATATCTTGGTACATTGTATTTCTACCCTCTTTAAATCTCACTCTCTATTTCCCTCTCTCTCCCCCTTAGGACCCCACATAACCCCTAATGACATCATATAAGGTCCCTTAGAACATCATATGAGCCCTTAAGACCATATGATTTCCTAGGGGGTCATATGATGTTCTAACACATGTGCAGCCCCATTAGTACCCCACATTACCCCATATGGTGTTGTAACACGTGTGGCCCAATTAGGACCCCATGTGACCCCTAACAACATCATGTGACCCCTTAGCACACCACATGACCCCTTAGGAGCATATGATGTCCTAAGGGGTCATATAGTGTCCTAGTGGATCATATGGTGTTATAACACATGTGTGGCACCATTAGGACTCCACATTACCCCTAACAACACCATATGACCCCTTAGCACACCACATGACCCCTTAGGACCATATGATGTCCTAAGAGGTCGTATGGTGTCCTAAGGGTTCATATGGTGTTCTTGTTGGTGTAAATAATTATTGATGTTGGATATTATTACACCTTACTTAAGTTTACTTAGGATAATGCATTTCATAGTAGTTTGGGTATGAGATACTTGGGTGTTTGTGCCACATTGGGATAGCATGTGTAGGAGAATTTCCATCTTTTATGGTGTGATCTTGTTACTACTTTATCATATCCACTTATTGTGGAGTGATAATTCCACCTTCGGTGGGTGATCTACCTCATGTGGAATATTATATTGTTTCTCCTACCTACCATATCTATTTCCTACCTACGCTTGTTTCTTATTGATCCACATGTCATGTTTGTTTGTTCACATATCCATAAGCCTTGCCTATATATGCGGGCTCATATTCATTATATGTAGGAACTATTGATCTATTGATCATTTATCTATTGATGAGAATACAGTTTATTCTTGTCCTATATTTTGTCTCTCTATTTGTACATTTCATTGAGCTCTTGATCTTGGCAAAATTTCACATGGTATCAGAGCCATTAGAGCATCATTGATTCGGCTTTGAGAGGCATTATTGTGATGTCAAGAGGCAGATCTAAGGAGCAGCATCTTTTGGAGGCATCTTAGACCAAATCCAACCTCACCATTGCGTCAGGGTGGCCATTTCAATGAATTTTGAGTATAAATTCGGCCTATTTTGGTGAAAATCAGATTTTGGGCTTAGAGGAAAAATTTTGCCCAATTTGAGTGGTACAGTATAGATTTTTGAAATTTTCAAAAATTAAAATTAAATCTTTGTATTTGTGGGGGGTTCCAATCATCCCTGCCCACCGTACCCATACTGCACTCTGACTCTACAGGGTCTTGATTTCAGGCTCCCACTGCAGTTTCATTTGTGTTGTTGTTTCGACGTTGGCGACCTCTTGGCACTGGCCCACTTCTTACCAGCACTATGTTGTCTCGACATTGACAACCTCTCTGCTCGGGCCACCTAAATTTCAGGCGCCTTCCTGTCTCACCACCGGTTGTTGTCTAGCGACTCTCGTCGTCCTCTCCGGCCGCCTTTCAGGCCCCTCCGCCACCTCAGCCACCACGTGGACCCGCCACATCAGCAGACCCTGCCACATCATCGACACCACTGCTGACCTCGTCAAACATCACCTCACCATTGATGTTGACTTCCAGGCTGCCATGTCAATAGTACCGACATTGCCACATCAACATACATACCTGCCCAGTCAGCAGTCCACCTCAGCACCCGTACGGACAACCCTATTTTTCAGTGAATCAGCGTGTGCCACATGTCAGTCTTTATCGTATGGATGCCCAGTCAACAGTGAGGTGAAGTTTTCATTATGGTCATACGGTCATCAAATTTAACCTTTTTTTTGCTGACATCGTCATTTTTTTTAAAAATTTGGCAGGCCCCCTCCATTGAGCTTTTTGATTTTACAGTTCAACTTCAAATGACCATATCTTCCTCATTTTTGCTCCTTTTTTGGTGAAATTTTTTTTGAAATGGACTAATTTTTTGTATACTTTCTCGTGGTGGAATTTGACATATTTTTTGGAAATCTCAGTTTTTGGTGACTGTACCTGTCCAATCCTTGTTTCTGCAACATCTAGGACTCTGTTTGGGCTCATACAAACTCCTTTTCAGGTGTCATTTTTTTTTTTTAAAGTGCATAATTTTTTTGTCTACTCTCATAATATGCTATCAATTTGCAACAATTTTGGGTAGAAATTATACTTTCAGCATATGGTATTTTTTGGCCAATTTGGCACTTGTATTGCATAGATCTATCTTGTTGGTCTTTTGCATTGTAGTTCTCAGCCTATTGGGGCAGTTGTAAAATAAACGCATAATTTCACCTTGCCATTGTTTGCAAGTGGCCTATTGTACATGCACTACATATAAAGTCCCAAAATCATCATTTTTTTTTTTGGTGGGGGGGGGGGGTACTTTGATTGATTGAATTTGGGGGGGGTGTCTCTTGTGCTTTTGTACTCTTGTGTTCCTTCCTTTTCACTACTATGCTTTCTCCTAAGTTTCCTCTCTTAACTCCTCATAATTATGCTACTTGTAAAATTGATGCATGGAGTAAACCTATGGAAAAAGGACTAACTCATTATATTGATGGAACTATTATTGCTCCCACTGATCCTGTTGGTCACTTGGATTGGCTCACTAAAAATTTCATGGAAATTGGTACCTTAAGAAAGTATGTATCAAAGGATCTCATTTTTCATAATGATAAATCTACTATAATCAAGGATGCTTGGCAAAAGTTTCAAGACTTGTATGATAAAGTTGATGAGATTAGGGGATATCAGACTGATAGTGATCTCACCATGTTAGATCCCAAAAACTTTGATACTATACAAGATTATGTCACTAAGGCAAAGAGTTGAGGGAACAAATCAAGGATTGTGGCATTGATAAGAAGGATACTCAATTTATCTTCAATTTAATGGGCAAACTTCCACAAGAATATGTAGCATTTGTTTCTAGTTTCCAAACCCATAGGATGACAATGGGTTCAAGCTACACAATGCCTACATTTGATGCTTTTGCTGAAATGTTGATGATGGAACAAACTAAGTTGATAAGCATGGGCATTCTTAAGACTTCTAAGTCTCAAGCATTAGTGGAAAATCAAGGGAACAAAGGAAATCAAGGAAAGGACAACTCAAACAAGAAGAAATGGCAATCAAAGCCTAAGGACAAAGAATCACCTTCTCCACAACAAGGAGATTCATCCTCTTCCAAGAAGGAAAATTCACCAAAGAGGGAGAGACCTACTTGTGCCTATTGTAAAAATTTTGGTCATGAGGAGCATTGTTGCCATTCTAATAATATTGATGAGCTCTCACACATCCTCAAAAAGCATAACATTGATTTGCCTAATGCATACAAGAAGGATGATTCATCAAATTCCACTTCCACACATTCAAAAGGAAAAGGGCAAGCATTCATGGCTTCTACAAGTGGGAAGACTCACTCTTTTAAGAGAAGAAAAGGAAAATCTCTTTGTGCTACTACAAGTCATGATTCATGGAGATGGCTTCTAGATTCAGGGGCTTCTCATCATATGGCATCTTCACAGTCTATGTTCTCTACATTTGAGCCTTGCACCATGCCGCAGATTTTGATGGGCAATCATAATACATGGATGTGATTGGGAAAGGATATATTGCCATTGGGAATAACTCCTTCAATGATGTGTTGTGTGTACCCCATTTGACAAACAATTTCCTTTCCATCTATCAAATCAGACATGACACATTTAAGAGAATTGTGGACTTCACACCTGAGTCAGTTTTCATTAGAGACTTGGAGACTAGAGCTATCATTGTGACTGGGGTGGTTGATTAAATGCATCTCAGTTATATTCCTTTTCAGATTTTGTTGATGAGGATGATTTCACATATGATGATTCTACACATGATGATTCTTCACATGATGATCCAGATTTTGAGGAGAACTTTGGGTACTTGAACTTGGGGATTCTCACATGTGACCCCATTCTTGAGCCTTGCATTTAATCTCCTCCTATTGATATCACATCACCTATTGCACCTAATGTTGTAGATAGTGTGACAATTTTTCATTCTTGTGATTAAGTACAGCAAGATATTTCATGTTTTCCAGCTTCAGTTTCATGGGATGATTACTTGATAGACATTGCAGGTTTGTTTGTGGAATCTTACATTGTAGATTTGGGAGACATCATTGATGATATTCATCTTCTCTTTGATGAAGATGATCCTTCTTTGAATTTTACGAGGGAACACTCTGACCCTCTTGTTCATTCTCTACATGATCATTCTTTTGAATTGACATGATTGTGGATTCTTATGTACAGTAGTTGGAGGAGGTCTCTTTATGCTTAGAGGAGACATGTGAGTCTTTGGGACTTGTTCTACATTCATTTACACTAGATCTTGGAGTGCATTTTTCAGCATTGTGGAGTAGTTTACCACCTTTGGAGGGGGTATCCTTCAGCTTCGACATGGGGACATATGACCAGTTTTTAGAGATTCCATTCATCATGAGTATTTTTCCTACATCTTCCCTTCATGATTGGGGAGACTTCATGGATACACCTTTGGTTTTGTTTCTTCCTAAGGGGAAGAACATTGTTCAATGTTCATGGAGTAGTTTCTTCATTCATCTTCGAGCTTCTACCAATGGTGTTGATTCTACATTGAGGGGGGGCTACCTAGCTTCTCTTCTTCTCTCATGTGGGGGGGACTTTTTCCTCACATGGGGTTTTGTTCCTCACATACTTCTATGAGAGTTCTTTTATATATCTTTCATCTCTCTTTTGGGGGAGGGTTTTTTCTCATTGGTTTTTCTCTCTTTCCCCGCTTTGTGAGATATTTCATTGCATTGGTTTGCATGCATTTGTATTTGCACATGGGTACCTAACATGGCCTCGTAGTTGGGACCCATCTTGCATTGCTTAGTTGCATTGTAGACTTAAGTGCATTCCCCTAAGTTGCACTTAAGGGAGGTTTTTCTCCTACCTACCACACCTATTTCCTACCTACCCTTGTTTCTTATTGAGCCACATGTCATGTTTGTGTGCTCACATATCCATATAGCCTTGCCAATATATGTAGCCTCATATTCATTGTATGTAAGAACTATTGATCATTTATCTATTGATGAGAATATAGTTTATTCTTGTCGTATATTGTGTCTCTCTATTTGTACATTTCATTGAGCTCTTGATCTTGGAAAAATCTCACTGTTCTAACACCTGTGCAGACCTATTAGGACCCCACAAAACTGCTAATGACACCATATGACCCCTTAGCATACCACATAACCCCTTAGGACCATATGATGTCCTAAGGGGTCGTATGGTGTCTTGAGGGGTCATGTGGTGTTCTAACACATGTGTGGCCCCATTAAGACCCAAAGACCGGTAATGACAGCATACAACCCCTTAGCACATGACATGACGCCTTATGACCATATGATATATTAAGGGGTTGTATGATGTCCTAAGGGGTCATATGATGTTCTAACACATGTGTAACCCCATTAGGATCCCACATGACCCCCAATGACACCATAAGACCCCTTAGGACCATGTATGATATCCTAAGAAGTTCTGTGGTTTTGTAAGGGGTCATATGGTGTTGTAACACATGCATGGCCCAATTAGGACCCCACGTGACCCCTAATGACATCATGTGACCCCTTAGCACACCACATGACCCCTTAGGAGAAAATGATGTCCTAAGGGGTCATCTGGTGTTGTAACACATGTGTGGCACCATTAGGACTACATATGACCCCTAACGACACCAAAGGACCCCTTAGAACACCACATGACCCCTTAGGACCGTATGATGTTCTAAGGGGTCATATGGTTTCCTAAGGGTTATATGGTAATCTAACACATGTGTAGACCCATTAGGACCCCACAAGACCCCTAACGACACCATATGACCCCTTAGCATACCACAAGACCTCTTAGGACCATATGATGTCCTAAGGGGTCGTATGGTATCCTAAGGGGTCATATGGTGTTCTAAAACATGTGTGGCCCCATTAGGACCTTGAAGACCCGTAATGACACCATACAACCCCTTAGCACACGACATGACCCTTTAAGACCATATGATATCTTAAGGGGTTGTATGATGTCCTAAGGGGTCATATGGTGTGTAGATCCATTAGGACCCATTAAGACCATGTATGATATCCTAAGGGGTCGTATGGTGTTATAACACATGCATGACCCAATTTGGACCCCACATGACCCCTAACAACATCATGTGACCCCTTAGGACCCCACATGACCCCTAACGACACCATAAGATCCTTTAGTACACCATACGGCCCCAAGTAGGACCATACAATATCCTAAGGCATTGTATGGTGTCCTAAGGGGTCATATGGTGTCCTAAGGGGTCTAATGGTGTCCTAAGGGGTCATATGGTGTCCTAAGGGGTCATATGGTGTTCTAAGGGGAAAGATGAACCATTATTACAATATAAAAAGCGGTGCCAATACTACTTACAAAAATAAGTTCAAATCATCCCCTCAAAGAGAGCATCAGGCTCAAGGATTGTCTGCCTTCACAATTGGAAGAATAACTCAGCTTAAAACCTGAACTCAAGGATTGCAAATCTATCTTGAATAGTTATCATTCTATGGTGGAGGTTTCATTTACATGTCAACCCAAGGACATATTACTTGAAATGGTCTAGCACAGTTTATGCACTAAGTTCCAATAAAATATATTCTATTCTACTATAGCAAAGGAAATTGCAGAAATTAACACATAGAAATATAATGAATAAAATGCTACAGGAAACCTTAATGTTGAAGGGTAATTCAAAGAACTAAATACCACTGATGTTCTAAACTGACAAACAGGAACTACTCTATTCGCCTTTGGCTATAGGAACAGTCACAGGTTCTAGTTCCAATGGCTGTAGAAATAGTCAAATGTTAGAACAACAAATATAGTAAAATAAAACTAACACAACAAAGACACAGGATCGCTCACCAAGTGGGCCCCCTTGGATGAGCATGTCCAGAACTCAAATAGTCTTATATTTTCAAAATGCCATCACTTTATTTATCATCCCAAAAATTGTTACATACTATGAAAGCAGAGAGAAACTGTCTAGCTCTTGAAAACTCTGTCTAACCCCCATGAGGAGGTTTGGATCTTTATTTATAAAAAAACTATAACAAACTACTAACTACCTAACCACACCCAAGACAAAAGGCATAAGTTTTATTACAACAAAGAAAGTGTCAACCACAAAGATTATGGAATATTCATCATTCATAACCAAGAATATAGCACAACGGTTCCCACTATATTGTCGCCTATTGGAGACAACCATAAATAAGTCTTAAACTGCTTCACTATTCTTTAGTTGCTCAATTATTGCCTTTCTTATTTCTTTAATGATTGCAACCACCTTGACTCTGTCTTTAATGACCTGAATGGCACGATCCTCATTTCTAGCATGGTTTGACCGCTTTTGTAGCTACCTAAATATTCTTGCATTGAGTTAAAGCACACAACCACATACATATCCATTTTCTGTCAGCCATAACATTCATTCATCCACTTATAAAATTATCATAGCAATTTGCATAGCTACAAGAATATATACGTAGCCAAAACAATACAAAGTTTGAAAGGTTTGGTTAATGTTCATCATGCATAGGATCAAAAACCTCTAACACATCCTATACCCTTAATATTGTCTTATTACACAACTTAAATCATGAAAAACATAATAGACATGGACATAAAAAGAGCTATTATTTCAGCATATCATTTTTCCCCCCAACCTAACTTCTTATTAGTCCTCTAGCAGAAGGAAAATTCCTTACATGGGCACTAACTCTTAAATCACCAATGGTACCCTGTCTTGTGCCTCCTGTAGCTAGGTTCTAGTAGAATCCCTTCATTTTCTCCAACCTAGTCCACTTGGCTTCTTCTAATAATTCATCATAGGGCTTATCAGTGGCCCTACATCCCATGAGTGGCCACATTAGGATGGGCAGTTGGAAGATTAAGGGTAACAAGTTGTTCTCCTTTGTTCTGCCCAAGTGGATATATTTGGGGGCTCTTTGTATTGTTGCATGATAATTAGGAAAGGAATGGGGCTCAGCCTATTTAAGCTCTTCAGGAAGTTTATTCCATCACTAAGCCAAATGTCCAGCTACAATCTAGCCTTCAGTCTCAATTAGCTTCTCATATTCTTGGAACACCTCCTCCCTGAGTGGCAGAATTAGGCTTTTAATGTCGGATTTATATAGCAATTTTTGCCAATCATAGTACAAGAGTTGTGGATTCTTAGCCTCAACCCTAAGTGGTAGTGGACAGTCAAGCTCCATGTCACTGTGTGTCCTAGACTCTTCTCCCATGCTAATTTCATTTTGTATCCAAGACATTAACACTTTCAAATGAGTATCTCCAATTTATAATATGGGGTTCCATTTGGTATTAGAGGAGACAGCATAATTGTGCAAATACAATTCACACAGTAAATTTATAATTGTTGCAAGAGAACTTTTATAAGCATGATAAACTCATGTGGGGTCTCCAAAGAGGGACTGAAATCTCTAACAATGCGGGTCAACTTAAAACAAAGGTGCTATTCTTTCAAATACAAAGAATAAACCCTTGATGGAGCCCTACATTGCTTTAATTTAGGAATCATGTCTACCACAGTATCCACCTTAGTCTTCAATTCAACAATCTGTTTATCTCTCTTCTCGATTTCCTTTTGTTGTTTATTAATTATTTCCTGCATTCTAGCTTTCTCTATCTCCCATTCCCTATAAAATGAAAGAGCAATAGATAGGTTGGTAATAGAAGAGGTAGGATTGTGAGCAGTTACCTGGGGTTTCAGAACCTTATCACTTGTCTCTATTAATTTCTCTATAATACTGGCTAGGTTTTTCAATCCTTCATAACCCTGATTCCTCTGTGGCTGAGTTTCTTTTGGACCGTCATGTTCTTGCTCAGGTGACTCAACAGAGACAATCACCTCTACACTCTTCTGCATTGGCAACCTTTGTGAAACCCTATGACTTCTCCTCAATGATAGTTCTTGTGTGGCTGTAGGAGTATCGGTTGCACGAGAGTCAGCTTTCTCTATTTTCCTCTTCTTAGTCGTAGGAGAAACTTGTGTAGCATTTGGTTGCTCGATAATTTCTTCCACTGAAGTTTGCGTTGATTTTTCCTGTTTTTTATGGGCAACAGCCCTAGTCTAAATTGGGGTTGATGAGGGCTCGGTATTAGGTTCATTCAAGGATTTGCCTACAACCGGTGGAATATCTTCAAGAGAAGGAGAGTCTGTAGTTGTAGAAGCCCTAGATGATGAGGCTCCCTCAATTACACCTTGAGATAGAATTTCTCCTACGACAAGAACATCATTTTCCTCAAATCTTGTAATATCCTCAAATTCTCCCCAGGTCATTTGAGAGATGTCCCTTAGAGAATGTTTGACCAACAACTTAATCAAGCTATGATGACTTACAGATTGTGAGCTACCTCTTCTTGTTTCTTCACCATTGATGGAAAGAAGGTTGTACAAAATATTTGGCACATTCATTTTACACCCATGCCATAAATAGCTTAATAACTTAAAATGAATGGAGTGAAAATTGTAATACTTGCCCTCATATGTCAGATATTTCATCAAGTATAGTGCTGAGAGTTTCCATGTCTTTGGAAAAGATCTTATCCTTGCCCATTTCTTATCCCCAATGAGAGGTCCATCCTCTAAGTGAGAAAATTCTATGCGCGCACTTCGGGCATCTTTAGTTTCAGGAAACCCTATAACCTTTGATATTCTCTCTTCTGTGGCCACAACTCATAGCCCCTTAACTGTAGCTTCACCATTACTGAATGTCTGTGTGAACTCTTGCACAATTTATTCATTAAAATCCATTAACTTCAAGAAATAATCTATCCATCTGCAATTCCAGAATTATAGTTCACACAATTGATCATTCAGCAGAGCATCATGAATAACAGGTTCATGGCATATAGGTGCACCCCATGGCTACTCAAGCAAAGAAATTTTCTACTAAAATGCTATAATGCAGACAGAATGCTGGAGCTCTACAAAACTAAAAAAAAAACTACACAAAAATTGAACTAGGAATCGTATTCTATGGCCTCTCTGTTATTCATTAACAACTTTTTATTGCGGGTTATCATTTATTGTAGCTTGTCCCACACTACCATGCAAAGAGAATGGCAGCATGAGAAGTATACTTGCACTTGCTATAAGTCATCACATCAATCCTATACTCTCTTCAAAATGATTTCAAAAAGTTTAAAATTCACATCAAAAACTCAAGTGATAGACTTACATGGCATGGACAAGACATGCAATCATTAAAAACTACAAATTCACTAATAACACACCCCCCAACCTAAGGTGACATGTGTCCACACGTGTGGAAAAAGGACCTTGATTTGGCAAAAGTATGATGCGAATCACACATGATAATCATCATTATGGATAAATAAATGCATGATTTAAGAAAAAAAGATAATATGCGTACCTGAAATTGTGCGAATTAATGCAGTAACTAAATAGTCACTTAATCATAAAGTGTGGTCGAGTGAAGATGAACTTAGAATGAAATGAGAAAGAAAGGATATGAGATAACGTCAAGATGTATTAATTTTTGTGGAGAAAGGTATTCCAACGAGTTGTGGAAATATTTATTATGGTTGTATGCAAAGAGTGGTTTAAGATTGTGGGACAGAGAGTCCCCCTATATATGTTGCAGGAACTGCGGCATGTGGTTGCATGTCATATTATTGTAGGAATTCCTCTTTAGTGATAGGTTTGTGATACAAGTGCAGTCTATGGCCATTGACTAGAAGTTTAAACTTAACAGGATCTATAGTTGCTAATTATACGGCTCCATTCTGAAAAACTTCAACAACTTCATGTGGACCCAACCAATGTGTCTGCAGCTTGCCCAGAGAATCCTTATACCTAGAGTTATATAAAAGTGCCCAATCTCCAGATTTGAATTTTCTTTCTGTAATGTATTTGTCATGTCATCTAGTACGTTAATTTTTAACAACTTCTATGTGTCGGAGATCCATTTCTCTCACTTCATCCAGAGCATTCAATTGCATGATTCGAGCTCTTTGTGCTTCAGATAAATTCATATTCAGCTACAGAGCTATTCTAAAAGTTTTATGCTCGAACTCAATGGGAATCATTGCTAGTTTCCCATATACCATTTCAAAAGGAGTAAAACCAATAGTTGTTTTCCATGTAATTCTATATGCCCAAATAGCTTCTACTAATTTGTTTGACCAGTCTTTTCTATGTAGAGCGACTGTCATTGTTAAAATAACCTTCATCTCCCTATCGGTGACTTCTACCTGACCATTCGCTTGAGGATGGTATGGGGTAGACTTTCTATTCTTGATATTATACTCATTGACTAAATTTGTGATTAAGGTGGAGGTAAATTGTGGCCCTTGATCTGTAACAAGTTCTCTAGGCACTCTCTATCTTGTAAAGATTTCTTCATAGAGGAATTTAGCTACCTTGTTATATCTAGCATGCTTCATTGGTTTTGCTTCCACCCATTTTGTAACATAATCATTGTATACTAGGGTATAGGATCTTCCATTGGAAGGAGGATCAATTGGTCCTACAAAGTCAAATCCCCATTTGTCAAATGGTGTAACCACCACTTGTGGATCATATGGAATCTCATCAAATTTAGAAGGCCTCCCCATTCTCTGACACCTATCATATTTTCTAGTGTATTTGGTTGCATCTTTATGTAAGGTCGGCCAATAGTATCTTGCATTAAGAATTTTCATTGTTGTCCTCTTGGCAACAAAATATCCTCCACATGGCTCATCATGGCAAGCATCAAGAATATCATAGGTTTCATTCTCTCTAACACATCTTCTTAGGATTTGATTTGGTCCTGTGTAAAATAGACAGTCTACAATCCAAAAAGAATTTGAATCTTTTCTCAGCTGATAGCCTTCTCTCTTTTGGAGAAAAGTGAGAAGGAATCTAGTTAGTGGCCAAATAATTTTCTATATCAGCATACCAGGGAGTCTGTAAATTTATCATGAACAGGTGTTCATTTGGGAAAGAATCATCTATTGCTGCAGGAATGTCCTGTATTTGAAGCCTAGAAAGATAATATGCTACCACATTGGCTTTCCCTGGTTTATCAACAACTATGATATAAAACTCATGCATCAGTAGTAACCATCTAGCCAATCTTCTTGTGATGGAAGACTTGTTTATGAGATATTGTATTGTTGTATGATCTGTGTGATCAAATATTTGATATCCTGATATATAATGCCTGAATTTATTAAGTGCATATATCACCACCAACATCTCCTTTTTTGTAATAGTGTAATTGAATTTTGGTCCCTGTAAGTTCTTGTTGATGAGAAAAAATTGCACTTTCTAAATTACCTTATTTTTGTCCTAGAACTGCACCTATAGCATAGTCAGATGCATCCATGTGAATAGGGAAGGGCAATGACCAATTTGGGCCTTTGAGGACTGGTGCCTAAGTCAATGATTTTTTAAGATTTAGGAAAGCTTCATCACATGTTTGGGTCCAATCAAATTTAACATATTCATCACATGTTGGGGTCCAATCAAATTCAACATCTTTGGACAAGAGATAATACAAAGGCCCTGCTATTTTACTAAAGTCCTTAATAAACCTTCTATAATACCCAGCATGTCCAAGAAAACTTCTTACATCCTTTTTCTTGGTTGGAATAGGAAGGTTAAGAATGACCTCTATCTTTTTTAGATCAACTTGGATACCATCTTTAGAAATATGATGTCCTGAGACTATTCCTTCTTGCATCATCATGAAAAATTTCTCATTATTCAGGGATAGACTGTTGTATATGGTGAAAATGGATAACAATAATAATGATATTGAAAGGCTAAATGAATTCAACCACAAAACCCTAGCCTAACAACAACAAAGATCCACCATAACATATGAAGATTACCTAAGACAATGCAAATCAAATGAAATCACAAAGATTATACCATCACATGTCCAATAAGGTTTGGATCTCCATTCTTCCTATCTCCATTGATCTTGCTTGATATATTTGCTCTCAGATTTTATGTGCACAAGAGCTCAACAAAGAATGGAATGTGGTTGCAAGTAGGATCGCATATGCTCAAAAGCGTAGTGTAGTCAAGTGCATAAAAAATGATTAGAATAATTGATTAGGGTTTGATAATGAAGGAAGCATCTCCTTATATAGAAGACACTATATGAAATGGAGGGATAAGATTGAGAGGTGTAAAAGGAGGTCGGCTATGATTAGAGGGTAGGTAAAAGAAATAATAAAATAATGAAAGGGGTTGGTAGTGTAGGAATTAAGAGATGAATGACATGTGTCATGGGTAGAAAAGGTTAATGAATCAATTAAATAAATAAAGATTTATTTAATTAATAGAAGAAGTGGGATCAATTAAATAAATAAGATATTTATTTAATTTAGGAAAAGGATAATTTAAATAAATAAATGTATTTATTTAAATGAGAAATAAGGCTAGAAGAGGATAAATGAATTAATTAAATAAATAAAGATTTATTTAATTATTAGAAGAATTAAGCTTAGATAATTAAATAAATAAAATATTTATTTAATTAGACTAGACAATTTTGGGTGTCTACATTTTGCCCCTCTTTAAGACAATGCGGCTTGTCACATTGTTTCAAAGAAGATAAGATGAATTGATACAGAGTTGCCCCAAGGTGGGAATGATATGCCCCCTCGAGAGATTGGATGAAAATGTCTGAAAAGATTGCAGACAATCTCTTGATAAGAAAGAAAGGCTAGAATGGACTGACCGGATAAAGTGACAGAGTCACAGGATAATGACTAGAATGGACTGACTCAGGAAACGAGGGCGAGGGCTAGGGTAGGCTATAAGATAGACCATGGGGGAAATACATCCTCATTGTCATCTACACATCCACGAGAGAAGCGTGCAGAGCGAAAATTGAGCAGCAGCAGTCAGCAGCGATGGCTTTCATTCATAGATTCAACCGCGTTCATCGATTCCAGAGGCCAGCAAAGGCAGAAGAGCCAGTGAGTACTACAAAACCTCCTCATATTTCAATGCATTTATTATTGTCATTAATGCATGGTAGATAGGGCAATAAATGCACTTACAATAGGGTTGAAAAAATGTCCAAAAACATCCAGGTGCATCTGCGTTGGTGCCAGGCGCGTCTATGCAGGTGAGGCGCGTCTGTGTTTGTGCCAAGCGCGTCTGTGCAGTCTTTAAGTGCGTTTATGTCAGGAAAGCGCATTTGTGTGTAAAAAGTGTTGTCTTCTAGGTCAAATCGATAGTTTTGTGATGAACATATGCTGTCGATTGGATAAGCTGCTGAGAGGATACACTCAAGCAAGTCCTCTAGAAAGACTACGATAGATCAAGGCACTTTGTGATGAACAGTGAGTGCCAAGATATAGTACTTTGTGATGAACAGGGAGTACTAAAATATGAGCAGCACTTTGTGATGAATAGTGAGTGCAAATGTGAGCAAAACTTTGTGATGAACAGGGAGTGTCTCACACATAGTACTTTGTGATGAACAGGGAGTACCACTAGGATAGAAGCAACACTTTGTGATGAATAGTGAGTGTCACTAGGATAGAATGCCATATGCATTTAGATAAAAAGTAGCATTTTGTGATAAACAGGGAATGCCACCATGACTGACATGAGTGATTTGCTTGACTGCAGGAGTATTTGCCGATGCTGGAGTCGCGGGAGAGATTTCCATTGACTCAGAGGTTGCGACCTGAGCTGACCTTCGAGGAGCGAGCTGCTATTGAGGAGATGGGATTGAGACATTTTCTATATGTGCCTGAGTTTCGGGCAAACATGGGACTATTGACTACGCTGGCCGAGAGATGGCACTCCAAGACATGTACTTTTCATTTGTCGATGGGGGAGATGACAGTCACCCTTGAGGATGTATACAGGATTCTATGGATACCGATCGATGGGGAGATGATCCCATATGATTGAGATGGAGACAGGGAGGCCCTGAGATGAGTGTTCTAGGACCCAAGACTAGAGATGAGGGCAGGACATGTGGCGTGGGACACTATGACAGCCACAGGGCTAGCGCTGCCAACAGTGGTAGGAGGAGCGATCAGTGGGTTCCTGTGTCTGGATAGGGCGACATGGGGGTTGGCTATGGGTTGGGGAGGAGCACTGGAGACACTGGTGACATAGCACACTAGATATGCTTGGGGACCGTGTGTGCTGGCACACCTCTACTATGAGCTGCATTAGTTCGTATATCATGGATCAGTGGGATTGGGCTGCGGGGTGACATTGCTACAGGTGTGGGCTTATGAGCATCTGCTAGTGACGAGGCCAATACACTTCAGAGGTAGGGGTCATGGATGCAATTTTGTTCACTTGTATGATATGATCACGTCATAGCCACGGATTGGCAGGTTGGAGCACTGGCGACGGGTGATAGATGATATTGATGTGGTCATATGGAGGCCATATCTGGGATAAGAGCAGTGGGAGGACGATGCAGTTGAGCTTCCTTACACCTTCCAGAGTAGGTATCTTATTGGGCGGACGCCCTATGTGTTGGAGAGGAAGCTAATAGATAGGATTGACTGGTAGTTTGGTAGGATCCAGAGGATGCCACGGGGCTCAGGCATGTATGCACAAATTGTCAGAGATCAGGCATAGTTTGGGCCCCTATTGTCATATGATCAGGTAGTTACACAGCTAGTAGAGATGATGCCCCTACCCTGGGACATGTGGCCAGAGATTGAGGATGCTGGCATGGATTCCAAGTACACAGCATACTGGGCAGAGCATCCCTTCCCACACCTAACGGATCTGGGAGAGCCATTAGATGGAGATGGGGGTGGGGATGATGATGATGGTGGAGGTGATGGGGGCAGAGGCTGATGGAGGAGGAGGGGAGCAGTTGGAGAGAGGAGGGTGGTGAGGAGAGGCAGGCTCGGGTGGTGAGTGGTCGTGGTGGATTGCCACTACAAGTGCCAGCAACACAGGGTCCTAGACAGGTACAGGGACAGGGATAGAGATAGGTACCAGTATAGATACAAGCACAGGGGTAGGCACCCGTACAGGGGGAGCCACAAGCAGAGGCGGAGGGGGCCGACGCAGAGGAGGATGAGCTGATAGAGCTGAGGGAGATATGCCGGGGACAAGCAGATGAGATCCAGGAGTTGGAGAGGGAGAGGGATCGGCTCAGGAGGAGGCTTAGAGATACTGAGCGGGAGCGGGATTAGGCTATTCAGCATTATACAGAGGCTGAGACAGCACTGAGGGCCGGGAGACAGGTAGCAGAGGACACAGGGGCAGGATATGCTTATGTCTTGCGAGCAGGGGAGGAGATTGCCTACTGGCAGGATCTCTATTATGGTGTAGTGCCAGCAGATCAGCGGGCGAGGAGCTTCCATAGACCATCACGTACAGCGATAGCTACGGGAGGGAGCCGGAGGAGATAGGCATCGAGTGGTGGGGTTATGGGTCCTCCACCACCACCAGATAGAGGAGACAGGAGGGATGATCCTGGGGCAGGTCCTTCAGGGGCTCAGATTCCATCGAGGTCAAGAGGCTCTGAGGGAGGGAGTTCATCATAGCCATAGAGGACTCCCTATGTATCAGTATTGTACCATTTTTGTATGATGATGTAGACACCCACGGGTGCTTTTGTAGCCATATGATTTTGACATCATTGTATCATGGCACTTTATGATTATATATATGAGATGATTCATTTTTGCGGCAACTATATGCATGCGTACCTATGTGATGTATGTTTCGATGTGATGCTTATGATATGGATGCAAATATGTATATGATGCAATGCAATATTTTTTTTTGTTCTTTTATGTTTTATATGTGTATGCATGATGCAAATGTGAATGTATGTAATGCAGATGAATATGATAATGCAAATGTAAATTGTGCTAACGGGTGTTGTGTGCAGGATGTGATGCAGTTGTGATATCTATATGTATGTATGAAATGCTTATATGTGGTAATGCAGGTGCAACTACATGAAATGCAAATGTTTTTGGTGTGTCATTATACTCAGTCATGTGATAGCAGGCTACACGAACTCGAGAAGGATGATGGAAGTCAATCAAGAAAGGGGGATGGAAGACAAAAGATATGAAAGTGAAAGAGCTTCTTGTGCGTTATCATCATTGAGCTTTATTATGGAAAGTAGGTTATGACAATCGAGGCATATGTTTGACCCAGAAAGTCATTGTACTTGTTTGCATGGAGATAAGACAGTCACAAACAAGGAATGCCCCAGTTCACACTAGACTCACAGTGTCCTCATATCCTTGGACAAGTCATAGCATTACTAAGAGACAATCCACAGACAGCAAATACAAATAGGTGACGATACCCCATCCTTGCCTTTCTAGTCAAAGACATCCTGGAGATAGAATCTCTAGTCAAAGACGTCCCGGAAAAGCTAAAAGACATGTCACCAAAAAAAAAGATGAAATCAAAAGAAAACGAAGACTCAACACCAACATCCATTGTAGTCCTCAAGTTTAGTGTCTATTGTCACTTGTATAAGTCTTATTTGATTGTGGTCACAATGTTTACTTTCACAGAAAGGATAGATAGCACTGAACCATAATGTTGTTTGAGTCTGTTGAAAGATTTGATTTGTTGAAGCCCATTGTTGTTGCTGTGTCTCATCTGAAACTGACTGAATCAATGAAACTGATACTTTATTGCGGAGAAGATGAAACTTTATTGCAGATTGTGTGTGAATAGACTGAAGGAAGCTGGAAGAAACTGTACTCCTCGAAACATGTGATGTTCTCAGTTCCACACCCATTACTAGATGTAGGATTTGCCTTAGCCACAGATAGGATCTGATTTATTATGGATTGAAAGGGAGTTTTATTATGAATGGCTAACCAATCTTAGGGAGATCAATAACAAGCCATGATGGGAATGGGTAAGTTTATTATGGATGAATTGGTTGTGAGTGTGTGCAAAGTGAAGTGATGAAAGAGAATCCTGAAGGAGGGAGGAGCAATGTCTCTACGCATGGCACTGGTGACCCACTTTTCAGCATGGTACTTGCCTAGGGCACCACCGCAGTGGTTTTCATCATTGGACGAAATTATTTCTGTTTACTCTTTTTATTTTTCAGTGTTTTTTGTGTCACAAGGCACCTGTTTGCCAGGTTTTCACCAAGTAACAATTTTTTTGTTTTAATAATTTTTTTGTATTTTTTGAATTAGGATATTCCAAAGAGCTATGTGTAGAACCTGCGAAGGTGCATGCTGTTGATAGGATCCTCCAAAGGTTCACCTTCTGTAGTTGAGAGTTGATATGCACCAGATCCATATGCTGTTGTAATGATGCAAGGACCAAGCCAATTTGGTTCGAACTTGCCCTTTTTCTCTTTGTCTTGCTGATTTTTGGGGTTTTCTCTGAGAACTAAGTCCCCTACCTCAAATGCGCGAGGCTTGACTTTATGATTGTAGTTGCATTGTTCCTTGACTGAATGATGTGCAGCTTGAGTGTCTGTCTTCCTTGATAAAGGAATTGAGATAGAATTACTAGTGTGTGGACTACACAAGCCCATATACGTGTCACCTAAAGAAGTTTGGGCATCCTTGATAACAAAGTCCCTCGAGGAAGCTCCATTAAAGGTCCATGATGTATCACTAGAAGGGAAAGGATGTGTGGAACAAGTGGATGAGTGATGGAGGCTTATGATTGCGAAAAGAAGTGAAAGTAGGATAGCATGATGGAGACTTAGGATCAACAAGTATGCTTTTTGACTCGAAATTTTAGAACTTTTGCCCCCAGTTATTTTGATATTAGGGGAGATCAACTCTTGTTCTTTTTGCTTCATAGGATTTTTATCCTTGACTTTGATTTTTGCAGAGTCCAATAGCTTTTGATTTTGATTTAGACTAAAGGAATTTTCTTTATTTTTGAATTTTAGATTTTTCTTTTCAAAGCTTGATTTTTGATCCCCAATAAGTAAGGGCTTTTGTGATTCTTGTTGATCCAAGTCTGGGAGAGGACTGGAAATGGAAGGAGTCGATGAAATGGTAAGGCTATGTGAGTTCTCAAGAGGGTTGGTGATACACTCAATAGATTCTTTGTTGGAACCACTCTTAGGACTATTGATATCAAGAGATGCTTGCACCACTAAAGGAGATTTGCATTCAGACTTAGTAGCCACAAGACTAGGTGGTTCACACCCAATTCCTTGGCATTGCAGATTGTTTATAGATTGTTCCTCTTGATTAAATGTGTTAGAAGATAGTGGGAGTTGATCAACATGAAAGATATACTCACCACATCCCAGGTCTTTAACCTTGAATTTTTCTTTTAGCTCTGTTTGTTTTGATGTCGAAGCTTTCAATGATTCTAGATCCACATATGTTGATGAAGGAATAGCTTCTCGATTGAATGGAATTTTTATTTCTCACCTAGGTTGCAGATTGTTGCAATATATGAATGGATTTGGATCCACTTTGACAGTCACTTCAACTCCATTGTGTGGAAACTTGATACATCGATGATATGTAGATGGGACTACACTCATCTCATGAATCCAAGGACGTCCTAGTAATATATTGTATGTGAGATCTAGGTCTAGGACTTGACAAACCACATCCTTTGTAACCGGCCTGACTCTGAGAGGTAAGGTGACTGTGCCCTTGGATGAACGCTCTTCATCATCATATGCCTTGATGGTAATTTTGTTTGTAGAATTCACAGCTTTGTCAGAATATCCCAATTGTTTAATAGTGTTCAATATACAAATGTTTAGACTTTCTCCTCCACCTATCAGGACTCGTTTGATTCTATGTTTGTGTATGAAGGCTTCAATGTGTAATGGTGCATTATGTGGCTGACTTACGAAAGTGTTATCGGCTTCTGTGAATGTAAGGGAGTGTGGAATGGAAAGGTATCCCATCATGGCTTGAAACTAGTCCACGTTCAGATCAATGGGGACAGACGTGTCTCTCAAGATTTTATCAAGAATGGATATATGTGCAGGGGATATGTGCAAGAGTTCAAGTATGGAGATAAGCATGGGTATCTTCCCTAACTATTCTACAAGAGCGTACTCAGGCTTGGTTGATGAGGAAGCGGTGTTTTTAGTTGGAGCACCTTGCAAAGTAAATTTACCTCGGTGGGTTGTAACATGACATTCAGATGTAGGTTCGGAAGAAGATCCAACGCCTTTTAAGACAATCTTGGGTCTCTAGGTAGAATTCTCAGGGTTTTTGTCCTTGATGATAATAGTAGAGACGTAATTGTCCATCGAGATGTGATTGATAGTTGAATCATAGTTATAAGATGCTCTTGTATAGTTGGTTTGGTCATCTGTGGCTTTAGATTTTCCCTTGTCATGCTTTGGGAATGGTTCCTTAAACATCTCATGTTCTTGATTGGATGAGTGCCCTTCAATCTCAATGTCACCCCTATTAATGAGATCTTGTATGATGTTCTTCAGTCAATGGAAATTTCCTATCTTATGACCCTTTCTCTTATGAAATTCACAATATTCATCATCATTCCACCAATTTGGTTTAACCTTTGGTTCATATGGAGGAAAATCTGGAATAGTGATTACCTTGTTTTCCACTAGCTTTTTGAAAACTGACTCAAGTGGTTCTCCCAATGGAGTGTACTTCCTTCGTGATTTAGAAGTTGTTTGAGTATTCACTTGATTGTTTGTAGAACTTGATCCCGAAAAGATGAATTTGGGTCGCACTGTATTGGCATCAACAACGCCATCATTGACTGTGTTCTTGTTTTTATTCCAAAATCTTGGCTTGTCTTTTCCTTTAAAGTCATCTTTGTTTTCCTTGAATATCTTAATGACTCCTTGTTCAATTAGGACCTTTTCTATCACTAAGCCTTTTTCAATGATGTCCTTAAAGGTGGACAAACAAGCTTTTCTTAAATCATAACCAATGTCTTTGTTAACATTTTGGGTGAACATCTCTACCATTTGTTTTTGTGGAATTTCACAAGAGCATCTGCTGGCTAGATTTCTCCATCTTTGTAAAAATGATGCAAAAGACTCTCCCTCTTTTTGCTTGGTGTTGCACAAAGTAGTGATTGATATGTCTGTCTCTATGTTGTAGGAGAAATGTTGAATAAATGTCTCTGCTAGATCACCCCATGACTTAATTCCATGTGGAAGTTGGGAGAACCATTCCATAGCTTGATCACCTAAGCTTTGTGGGAATAATCTCATCAAATATGTCTCTTCTACTGCTACCTCAATGCAGGCTGTGAAAAACTGTCTTATGTGTGCCTTAGGATCCCCTTTGCCTCTATACTTATCAAATTTAGGCATCACAAAGTGTGTAGGAAATGGAGGCATTGGAATGCTCTTGTCAAATGGATAAGGACATATGTCTCTCATTGTGTATGTTGGCTTCAGTGTATTTATGTCCTCCATTTTCTTTTGTAAGTCCCTGATTTGTTGCTCCAAATTGCTCTTAGGTGGAGATCAACTTCTTGGACCATACCCCATGTTTGAGGCACCAATTGGAGGAGGAGCATGTTGCATATATGGATGATATTGATGATACACATGTTCATATGGAGGAGGTCTATAGTGATGCTGCATATATGGACCAGTTGGTATAGATTCATGTTGAGGAACGAAATATCTATTTTGTCCATGTATACCATACTCTACAGGCATGTCATGTTCTAATGTGTTGCCCCCAAATTTGACACGAGGTTTCCTTGTGTCCAAATTTTGAGCATGCCTTTGAATATCCAATTGCTTTGGTGGTTGATCCTTAGCATTGGTATGTGATTGAGCATATTTGTCTGCATAAGACCTCCATAATGGTCTGCGAAGGTGAGTATCATATGCTTGACCATGTGTATGTGGGACCTCTGGTTTTTGAAACAAAGATGATGGTGATTCAGGTACCATATGTGGTCCTCTATTGCCTCCACTATTAGGTCTCCTTTGATCCATGTTGGAGTGAGGTTGTTGCAAAGGTCGATTTTCCATTATTTGAGACATGTCAAAATCATGAGGTATCTTGGCTCCACTTTGTGCCATCATTTGTAAGAAGTATTGCCTATCCCTCCTCATTATTTTCTCAACCAATCGATTGAAATGGGGATCCATAATGGATTCTTCCACATCTGCTGAATGTACTGAAAAGTTGTCCATATCATCATTGTGTGTATCATTGTTGTTTGTAGTGTCCATGTTCTCAACATTTGGAATGTTTCTATAGGCATCCATGTAAGGTAATGTAGTATGATCAAAATTGAAAAAGATATCATTGTCATACTCATAAGAACTCATGTTTGTGGACTCTTAAGCCTCTTTAGCTTCTCTCCTAGATTTTTGAAAATGGGTTTCAACCATGAACTAGGTATTGACCAAGATGTGTGAGACTAGATGAAAATGGAAAAAGTATGGTAGACTAAGAGTTGGATGGAATGTAAATGAATCTGAAGTGTACTTGCAATGTCCAAAGTGTAAGACCAAGTATGTATGTAGTAGAGTAGGTGTGACTTCCAAAGAGAGGATAGTTTCTCTTGATGAGGTAAGTTGACCTTGACTCTAAGTAAGACCAAATGAGACCCAAAGGTAAGAAACCTTGATGAGGGACCACTTAGCAAAGTGTTGTTGTATGTAGTGTGTTGACAAAGTATGATGAGGACAAGCAAGTGACCTTTTGACTCAAGTTTAGACAATTGTGAATGTAATGAGAGATGTAAAGCAATGATGGAATTTGTGAGACCCAAGGACAGGTTGACTGCTAAATGAAACCCTGGAGAAATGACCTAGGAAGCTCAAGAATTCTGAAACTGACTGTGTTTGTTTGTTGGACTGTAACAGTTTTTCAATTCTGAACACAGACACGCCTATATACTTCACAGACACGGTTTTCTGACGCAGACATGGCTTTGTTCAACACAGACGCGTTTCTAAGATTTTTTGGAAAGTGTAATGTTTATTCTAGGAACACAGACGCGATTCTGCCCTTCACAGACGCTGTTATACTGTAAGGAAGTTAAGTAGCGGAAACAACTTCCTACACTAACCTTGAGAGGAGGGTAATGCAAAACTTTTTCAGATCATTACAACAGTTACAGAAAATAGAAATAGATATAATAGCATTCATAACACAACACAGTGATTTACGTGGGGAAAACCCTTTCGGGAGAAAAACCCCACCCTCCAAA